>NW_007218603.1:0-4236 GCF_000164805.1 Carlito syrichta | reverse complement strand
GGCTGAACTTATAGTGCTGTAAGATGTGATTGGTAGTAGTGAAAACTGTTTAGAGGGAGGGTGAGATTGGCAATGGAGGGATACTGTTAAGGAAGGGAGGGGCATACCTCACCAACCAGGGACCCTGTGTAATCAGTGTTTGTATTTATAAGTTTAAATTGTACCCCACATTTTAAAAAATTAAAATAAAAAATTACATAAATGAATAAATGGAAGCTGTAAAAGTTGCAAATGACTTTATTGTTTATTGTATTTTTTATTATTTTTTTTACTTTAAAAATGGTTACAATTCAGGGTTGGGCCTAGAAATATTCACTATGAAGGGATTGATTTTTCAAGAATTGGATAATACTGCAATGATAACTCCTTTTCCCTTTAATACGTGGGAATATATGGTATAATTCGGCCTTAAAAGTTGACAACTACAGTGTTCCACAAATAAATTCTGAATGTTTTATTCAGTCTAAATTGAAACTTGTTGAGATTCCAGATCTGTATCATTCTTAGAAAACTGAGCCTTGAAATTCACTATACATAAGTGCTATTCAGAAGACAGAATGCATAATAAATCTTAAAAGTTTTAGAGAATAAAACAATATCGTAATGTAATACAGCTTTTTCCATTCTTAACTTTTGTGTAATTTTCATGGTGCACTCTGTATTTTCTGCTTGTTAAGTTTGATTAAATGTTACACATGTGCAATCCTTAGAGAAAAGTTTCCCTTATATAATTCAAGGAAATATAAAATCACATTCCCTTTATATTTGGTTCCAAGTTATATTTTTAAAAGAGTGTTTCCATTGAAGCCCCTAGTATTTTCTCTCCCCAAAGCACAATGCTGTACTCTGCAACAAATATTGGATTAATCTAATACTTCTAATCATGAGGGATTTAAAATGAGGCACACAGAAAAAGAGAATTTGAGGCCCAATATGTATAAAACAAAATAACATGGAGTTTTAAAAAGTAGTAAGAATTTTGGATACTGCATTAATATAAAAATTTAGATAATTGAAAATTCTGAAAAATTTATTATGATCTTAGCAAAAGCAATGTTCAAATCTTGTATGAAACACTGCTCAAACGCTATTGAACAATACTAAAAACACCCAAAAGTTTCTAAACTAAAGAAAGTGCTAAAATACTGTTTGATTGTTCTATAACCAAGCCTCAATATTACTCCGTGACCATATTAATAAAAGACTGCTTCCTGGGCAACCCCCTGTTGTCCCCTCTCAGTTTGGGAGATTCTCGGTCCATTCAATAAAAACTGCTTTAAAACAAAAAAAAAAGTTTACCTCGTTTCGAGGATTCTTGAGTGGTCACTTATCCCTGGATAAATTTTTGGAGAGGTGTGAACGCATGGTACTCTTCACTTGTTGGGAATGAAATCCACCATGTCTACCGCATTTGGCAGAGTACTTTACACAAGTGCTTGAAGTCTAAGGATTGCTGAGTAGTCAAGGTACCTCCCATTATGATATCAAAGTTCTGAGGCTGATGTCAAAATGTCAATTTGACATGCTTGTTTCCCTGACTTTTCTTACCTCTTTTAATGTAAAAATTAGCCTTTTATTAAATCTACAGATACAATGAAATAACCATTAAGTTACCATCATTCTTCTGACACCTGGAAATTACAATAAAGAATTCATAAGAAACCATAAGTAATAATGAATAGCAAAGAATCTTATCAACAAAATAAAGCAGGAGCTATCGCAGTTCCAGACTTCAAACTTTACTATATGTTTACAGTAATGAAAACAACCTGGTATTGGTACAAAAATAGGTCCATAGGCCAATTGATCAGGACAGAGAATGAAATCCTCAAATTCTCAGCCAACACATCTTTGAAAAAACCTCTAAGAACCACTGAGTAATTGAGAACATATTCAGTAAATGGTGCTTGTAAAAGGCTGACAACGTGCACAATATTGAAACAGGACACCTATTTATCAACATGCACATTAACTCTAAATGGATCAAGTCTAAAGGAAAACACCAAATTATAATAATCTTAGAAAATGCAGGAGCCAACCTTACGTAAACTGGAACCAGAATGAAATTCCTCTTCAGAGCCATAAATATCCATGCCTTAAGAAGTAAGTTAGATTAGTGGGATCTCATCAAATTAATATACTTCTACAAAAAAAAGAAACCATCAGAAGAGCCGGGATACAGCCAACAGAATGGGAAAAACGATTCTCCACCTATATTTCTGTAAAAAGGCGTATCATCTAGGATCTACAAGTAACTCAAGCACTCAGAAAAATCAGATAAATATTCCTCTTGAAAAGTGTGCAAAATACATGATTGGAAATTTCTCATAAGAAGAGATATGGGCAGTCAGCCGACACATGAAAATTGCTCAGCCTCTCTCATCATCAAAGAAATGCAAATGAAATCACTTTGAAATACCACATACCCTCAGTAGCACTGGCCATCATTAATGAAACAAACAATAACAGAGGCAGGTAAGGATTTTGGAAGAAATAAATGCTTCTACACTGCATGTGGACTGAAAAGTAGAGCAATATCTTTGGAAAAAAGTGTGGTGGTTTGTAAAGGGACAAGATATTAGCCTACCATGTGTTTCAGTAATTCCCTGTCGAGAATTTACGTGGAGGAAGTCAAATCATTTCACAAAGAAGACACCTGCACCAGTATGTTTTTTGCAACTCTAATCACAATTGTAATAAAACAGTACCAACCATGTTGCCCATCAAAGCTGGGCAATGTATAATATAACTGTGGTATATACACAGTGGAATATTATGCAGCCATAAAAAAGGACAGATATAAGGATTTTCCTGAACGTTTCCTGGATATGCAGTAGGTCATTTTCAGTGATTACTCACAGAAACAAAGAACAGAGTTCCTTATGTTCTCACTCATGAACTGAACTTGATCATTTATTGTGCTGTAAGAAAGTGATTGACAGTAGTAGAAAACTCTTTAGGGGGAGGGGTGAGATTGGCAGTGGAGGGATACTGCTAAGCAAGGGAGGGGCATACCTCATCAACCAGGGACCCTGCATAATCAATTTTTTTATATCTAACTCTGAATTGTACACCATATTTTTTTAAAATTTTAAATAAATAAATAAATAAATAAAGCTGTAAAACAAGCAACTGACTTTATGTGTTTGTTCTATTTTTTTTTTTACATTAGAAATGGTTACAATTCAGGGTTTGGCCTAGACATGTTCATTATGCAGGAATTGATTTTTTAAGAATTGTATAATACTCCAATGATATCTCCTTTTCCCTTTAATACATTGGAATACATTGTATAATTCTTCCTTCAACATTGACAACTACAGTGTTTCTCACATAAATTCTGAATGTATTATTCTGCCTGCGGGATTCCAGCCCCACAAGCGTCGTGGGGTTTCCTGAAGGAGAGACAGATGGGCGAAAGATGAAAATATTATACTCGGATACCTGTTTCCTGAACAGATGACGTTTAATGTTACCTAAGGGAAAGCTTTTATAACATTTGTAAATGGGCAAGAAAAAGAAAATTCCTTCACATACACATCCTCTACAAGTTACCACCATCTAGTGGTCTTAGCAACAAACAAGCCATGAACACTATAAACATTCAGACAATGAGTCTTATTCATAATGCCAAAAATGATAGTTTCATTCCAAAGTCCCGAATTACAGTCCTTGAACTCTTCCAGAAAGTTTCCAAGTGCAAAGTTCTTCATGTAGCTGTAATTTTCCTTCTGGGGCTCTATGACCTTCAGAGATTTGTAATAGCCTTTCTTGTCCAGGTGTCTTCGTTACTTTTCTCTTATTCTGTGGTGTTTATTTCTAAAAAGAACTCAAAAGAAGCTTTTAGTAGTGTTTCCCAGGCCGCCAAGGTTGCTTTCTGTCTTTAACTAATTTATCATAAAAGTGTCTTATTAGTGTATTATGAGTTCAGTGAAAACCTACTCTTTAAGTTTAACTTAGAGTTTTAACTATTGAAATAAATAAAAACCATAATGATTAATCTTTAAACTAATTTAGTGAAAACAGTGATATAAGTAACCTACATAACTCCTAGATAAGTGTTAAAACTTATAATGAATTCATAATGAACTCACTATAAACTTGTGCTTCAAAAAACCTTATGTGTAAACACTAAACTACATAATTCTAAATCAAATAAGAAGTGAATATACTTATATCATTTATTACTTAAGCAATATCGAGTAATGTATAACTAAGTGAAATAAAGCATTCTGA
>NW_007218602.1:0-3991 GCF_000164805.1 Carlito syrichta | reverse complement strand
CATTCTATTTTTTATTATTTTTTTTACTTTAAAAATGGTTACAATTCAGGGTTGGGCCTAGAAATATTCACTATGAAGGGATTGATTTTTCAAGAATTGGATAATACTGCAATGATAACTCCTTTTCCCTTTAATACGTGGGAATATATGGTATAATTCGGCCTTAAAAGTTGACAACTACAGTGTTCCACAAATAAATTCTGAATGTTTTATTCAGTCTAAATTGAAACTTGTTGAGATTCCAGATCTGTATCATTCTTAGAAAACTGAGCCTTGAAATTCACTATACATAAGTGCTATTCAGAAGACAGAATGCATAATAAATCTTAAAAGTTTTAGAGAATAAAACAATATCGTAATGTAATACAGCTTTTTCCATTCTTAACTTTTGTGTAATTTTCATGGTGCACTCTGTATTTTCTGCTTGTTAAATTTGATTAAATGTTACACATGTGCAATCCTTAGAGAAAAGTTTCCCTTATATAATTCAAGGAAATATAAAATCACATTCCCTTTATATTTGGTTCCAAGTTATATTTTTAAAAGAATGTTTCCATTGAAGCCCCTAGTATTTTCTCTCCCCAAAGCACAATGCTGTACTCTGCAACAAATATTGGATTAATCTAAGACTTCTAATCATGAGGGATTTAAAATGAGGCACACAGAAAAAGAGAATTTGAGGCCCAATATGTATAAAACAAAATAACATGGAGTTTTAAAAAGTAGTAAGAATTTTGGATACTGCATTAATATAAAAATTTAGATAATTGAAAATTCTGAAAAATTTATTATGATCTTAGCAAAAGCAATGTTCAAATCTTGTATGAAACACTGCTCAAACGCTATTGAACAATACTAAAAACACCCAAAAGTTTCTAAACTAAAGAAAGTGCTAAAATACTGTTTGATTGTTCTATAACCAAGCCTCAATATTACTCCGTGACCATATTAATAAAAGACTGCTTCCTGGGCAACCCCCTGTTGTCCCCTCTCAGTTTGGGAGATTCTCGGTCCATTCAATAAAAACTGCTTTAAAACAAAAAAAAAAGTTTACCTCGTTTCGAGGATTCTTGAGTGGTCACTTATCCCTGGATAAATTTTTGGAGAGGTGTGAACGCATGGTACTCTTCACTTGTTGGGAATGAAATCCACCATGTCTACCGCATTTGGCAGAGTACTTTACACAAGTGCTTGAAGTCTAAGGATTGCTGAGTAGTCAAGGTACCTCCCATTATGATATCAAAGTTCTGAGGCTGATGTCAAAATGTCAATTTGACATGCTTGTTTCCCTGACTTTTCTTACCTCTTTTAATGTAAAAATTAGCCTTTTATTAAATCTACAGATACAATGAAATAACCATTAAGTTACCATCATTCTTCTGACACCTGGAAATTACAATAAAGAATTCATAAGAAACCATAAGTAATAATGAATAGCAAAGAATCTTATCAACAAAATAAAGCAGGAGCTATCGCAGTTCCAGACTTCAAACTTTACTATATGTTTACAGTAATGAAAACAACCTGGTATTGGTACAAAAATAGGTCCATAGGCCAATTGATCAGGACAGAGAATGAAATCCTCAAATTCTCAGCCAACACATCTTTGAAAAAACCTCTAAGAACCACTGAGTAATTGAGAACATATTCAGTAAATGGTGCTTGTAAAAGGCTGACAACGTGCACAATATTGAAACAGGACACCTATTTATCAACATGCACATTAACTCTAAATGGATCAAGTCTAAAGGAAAACACCAAATTATAATAATCTTAGAAAATGCAGGAGCCAACCTTACGTAAACTGGAACCAGAATGAAATTCCTCTTCAGAGCCATAAATATCCATGCCTTAAGAAGTAAGTTAGATTAGTGGGATCTCATCAAATTAATATACTTCTACAAAAAAAAGAAACCATCAGAAGAGCCGGGATACAGCCAACAGAATGGGAAAAACGATTCTCCACCTATATTTCTGTAAAAAGGCGTATCATCTAGGATCTACAAGTAACTCAAGCACTCAGAAAAATCAGATAAATATTCCTCTTGAAAAGTGTGCAAAATACATGATTGGAAATTTCTCATAAGAAGAGATATGGGCAGTCAGCCGACACATGAAAATTGCTCAGCCTCTCTCATCATCAAAGAAATGCAAATGAAATCACTTTGAAATACCACATACCCTCAGTAGCACTGGCCATCATTAATGAAACAAACAATAACAGAGGCAGGTAAGGATTTTGGAAGAAATAAATGCTTCTACACTGCATGTGGACTGAAAAGTAGAGCAATATCTTTGGAAAAAAGTGTGGTGGTTTGTAAAGGGACAAGATATTAGCCTACCATGTGTTTCAGTAATTCCCTGTCGAGAATTTACGTGGAGGAAGTCAAATCATTTCACAAAGAAGACACCTGCACCAGTATGTTTTTTGCAACTCTAATCACAATTGTAATAAAACAGTACCAACCATGTTGCCCATCAAAGCTGGGCAATGTATAATATAACTGTGGTATATACACAGTGGAATATTATGCAGCCATAAAAAAGGACAGATATAAGGATTTTCCTGAACGTTTCCTGGATATGCAGTAGGTCATTTTCAGTGATTACTCACAGAAACAAAGAACAGAGTTCCTTATGTTCTCACTCATGAACTGAACTTGATCATTTATTGTGCTGTAAGAAAGTGATTGACAGTAGTAGAAAACTCTTTAGGGGGAGGGGTGAGATTGGCAGTGGAGGGATACTGCTAAGCAAGGGAGGGGCATACCTCATCAACCAGGGACCCTGCATAATCAATTTTTTTATATCTAACTCTGAATTGTACACCATATTTTTTTAAAATTTTAAATAAATAAATAAATAAATAAAGCTGTAAAACAAGCAACTGACTTTATGTGTTTGTTCTATTTTTTTTTTTACATTAGAAATGGTTACAATTCAGGGTTTGGCCTAGACATGTTCATTATGCAGGAATTGATTTTTTAAGAATTGTATAATACTCCAATGATATCTCCTTTTCCCTTTAATACATTGGAATACATTGTATAATTCTTCCTTCAACATTGACAACTACAGTGTTTCTCACATAAATTCTGAATGTATTATTCTGCCTGCGGGATTCCAGCCCCACAAGCGTCGTGGGGTTTCCTGAAGGAGAGACAGATGGGCGAAAGATGAAAATATTATACTCGGATACCTGTTTCCTGAACAGATGACGTTTAATGTTACCTAAGGGAAAGCTTTTATAACATTTGTAAATGGGCAAGAAAAAGAAAATTCCTTCACATACACATCCTCTACAAGTTACCACCATCTAGTGGTCTTAGCAACAAACAAGCCATGAACACTATAAACATTCAGACAATGAGTCTTATTCATAATGCCAAAAATGATAGTTTCATTCCAAAGTCCCGAATTACAGTCCTTGAACTCTTCCAGAAAGTTTCCAAGTGCAAAGTTCTTCATGTAGCTGTAATTTTCCTTCTGGGGCTCTATGACCTTCAGAGATTTGTAATAGCCTTTCTTGTCCAGGTGTCTTCGTTACTTTTCTCTTATTCTGTGGTGTTTATTTCTAAAAAGAACTCAAAAGAAGCTTTTAGTAGTGTTTCCCAGGCCGCCAAGGTTGCTTTCTGTCTTTAACTAATTTATCATAAAAGTGTCTTATTAGTGTATTATGAGTTCAGTGAAAACCTACTCTTTAAGTTTAACTTAGAGTTTTAACTATTGAAATAAATAAAAACCATAATGATTAATCTTTAAACTAATTTAGTGAAAACAGTGATATAAGTAACCTACATAACTCCTAGATAAGTGTTAAAACTTATAATGAATTCATAATGAACTCACTATAAACTTGTGCTTCAAAAAACCTTATGTGTAAACACTAAACTACATAATTCTAAATCAAATAAGAAGTGAATATACTTATATCATTTATTACTTAAGCAATATCGAGTAATGTATAACTAAGTGAAATAAAGCATTCTGA
>NW_007218601.1:0-3767 GCF_000164805.1 Carlito syrichta | reverse complement strand
AGATTAAGTTCGACAAGTGGGATCTCATCAAATTAATATACTTCTGCAAAACAAAAGAAAGCATCAGAAGAGCAGGGATACAGCCAACAGAATGCGAAAAACGATTCTAAACCTATATATCTGTAAAAAGGCATAACATCTGGGATCTACAAGAAACTCAAACGCTCAGAAAAAACAGACAAACATTCCCTTTAAAAAGTGTGCAATATATATAATTGGACACTTTTCATAAGAAGAGATACGGGCAGCCAGCAGACACATGGAAATTACTCAGCCTCACTCATCATCAAAAAATGAAAATGAAAACACTTTGAAATACCACATTCCCCTTGTAAGACTGGCCATCATTAATAAAACAAACAATAACAAATGCAGGTAAGGATTTTGGAAGAATTAAATTATTATGCACTGCATGTGGACTGAAAAGTAGAGCAACACCTTTGGAAAACGGTTTGGTGCGTTTTAAAGGGACATGTGACTCAACAATTACCCTGTTGAGAATATACCATGTGATTCAATAATTACCCTGTTGAGAATATACCTGGAGGAACTCAAATCATTTTTCCAAAAAGATACCTGCACCAGTATGTTTTTTGCAGCTCTAATCACAATAGCAAAAAAATCATGGTACAAACCATGTTGCCATCAAAGCTGGAAAGGATAAAATAAATGTGGTATATACACTGTGGAAAATTATGCAGCCATAAGAAAGGATAGATAGAAGGATTTTGCAGAACGATTGATGGATATGAGGTAGCTCATTTTCAGTGATTTATCACAGAAGCCAAAGAACAGAGCTCCATATGTTCTCACTCATGAGCTGAACTTGATCACTTATAGTGCTGTAAGAAAGTGATTGGCAGTAGTGGAAACCTATTTAGGGGGATGGATGAAATTGGCAGTGGAGGGATACTGCTAAGGAAGGGAGGGGCATACCTCATCAATCAGGGACGCTGCATAATCAATGTTTGTATATCTAACTCTGAATTGTACCCCACATTTTTTAAAAAATTAAAATAAATAATTAAATAAATAAGTAAATAAAAGCTGTAAAACATGCAACTGACGTTGTTTATTCTATTTATTATTATTTTTTTACTTTAAAAAGGGTTACAATTCATTGTTGGGCCTAGAAATGTTCATTATGCTGAGATGGATATTTTTTGTTTGTGTTTCTTGGAGTCACATCCTGTCGCCCAGACTGGAGTGCAATGGCCATTCCTGGTCGCCGCAACCTTGACTTGCTGGGCTCCGGTGATCCTTCTGAGTCAGCCCTCCGAGTAGCCGGAATTACAAGTGAGCACTACCATGCCAAGCTAATATTTTGATTTACTGTAGAGATGAGCTCTCGCAGGCAGGTCTTCAACCCACAGGCTCTGGCAGTCCACTCACCTCAACCTCCAAAGGCACGTGATTACAGGCTGAGCAACCGAACCTGGCTAGATTGATTTTTTAAGAATTGTATAATACTCCAATGATTACTCCTTTTCTTTATAATATGTTGGGACACATGGTATAATTCTGCCTTCAAAATTGACAACTACAGTGTTTGCCACATAAATTATGAGTATTTTATTCTGCCTAAATTGAAATTTATTGAGATTTCAGATCTATATAATTCTTAGAAAACTGAACCGTGAGATTCAGTGTACCTAAGTGCTGTTCAGTAGGCAGAATACATGATAAATCAAAAATATTTTAGATAATAAAACAGTATCATAATTTAATACAACTTTTTCCATTCTGAAAATTTGTGTACATTTTCTTGGTACACTCTGTATTTTCTGCTTGTTAATTTTGAATAAAGTTTACAGATTTGCAATCCTTAGAGAAAGTTTCCCTTATATATTTGAAGGAAATATAAAATCATATTCCCATTATATTTTAACCCAATTTATATTTTTAAAAGAGTATTTCCATTAAATCCCCTAGTATTTTCTCTACCTAAGACATAATGCTGTACTCTGCAACAAAGTATTTGATTAATCTGATACTTTTAATCACCAAGCATTAAAATGAGGCACACAGAAAAAAGAGAATTTGGGGCCCACTATATATAAAACAAAATAACATTTACAAAGTAGTAAGTATTTGGGATCTGCATTAGCAGGAAAATTTAGATAATTGAAAATTCTGGATAATTGATTATTATCTTAGCAAAAGCAATGTTCAAATCCTGTAGGAAAAACTGCTCAACGGCTGTTATACCATATTAAAAACATCCAAAAGTTTCTAAACTAAAGAAAGTGCTAAAATATTATTTGGTTGTGCTATAAATAAGCTCCAACAGGACCCCCTGAACATAATGATAAAAAGACAATATCTTGGCCAACCCACTCAGGTCCCCTCCCAGTTTGGGTGTTTCTTGGTCCTCTCATTATAGAGTGCTTTAAAAAAAATAAAGACGGCCGGGCTTGGTGGCTCATCCTCCAATCCCATGCCTTTGGGAGGCTGAGGTGTGTGGATTGCCTGAGCCCGCGGGTTCGATACCCACCTGGGCAGCAAGATCTCCTCTCTAAAATAAATGAAAAAATCAGCCAGACGTGGTAGTGCACACCTGTAGTTCCGGCAACTTTGAAACCTGTTGCAGAATGATCGTCGGAGCCCAGCAGGTCGAGGCTGCGGTGGCTGGGAGTGGCCATTGTACTCCAGTCTAAGTGACAGAGTGAGACTCCAACTGAAAAAAAAAGACAACCTCATTTAGAGGATTCTTGAATGGTCACTTATCCCTGGAGATATTTTTGGATAGGTGTGAATACATGGTTCTCTTCACTTCTTGGGAATGAAAACCACCTTGTCTACCACATTTGGCAGAGCACTATGCACAAGTACTTGAAGCCTAAGGATTGCTCAGTAGCCAAGCTCCCTCCCATTATGATGTCAAAGTTCTGAGGCTGATGCCATAAATGACAATTTGACATGCTTGTTGCCCTGACAGTACTTACCAGTTTTAATGTAAAAATTAGCCTTTGTGTCAATCTACAGATTCAATGAAATAACCATTAAGTTAACATCATTCTTCTCAGACCGGGAAATTACACTAAAGAATTCATATGAAACCATAAACACTCATGAATAACCAAAAGAATCTTATGAAAAGAAACACAGCAGTAGCTACTGCATTTTCAGACCTCAAACTTCACTATATGTTTACATTAATCAACACAACCTGGTATTGGTACAGGAATAGGTTCATAGGCCAATGGATCAGGACAGAGAATGAAATCCTCAAATTCTCAACCGATTCATCTTTGAAAAAAACTCCAAGACCCACTGGGTAATGGAGAACATATACAGTAAATGGTGCTGGGAAAAGGCTGACAACATGCACCAGATAGAAACAGGACCCCTATCTATCACCATACACATTAACTCTAAATGGATCAAAGACCTAAACGTAAAACATCAAATTATAATAATCTTAGAAAACGCAGGGAAACCATTAAGGAAACTGGAACAGGAAACTAATTCCTCTTCAGAGCCCTAAATACCCATGTCTTAAGAAGTAAGTTCGACAAGTGGAATCTCCTCAAATTAATATACTCCTGCAAAACAATACAAATCATCAGAAGAGCAAGGATACAGTCAACAGAATGCGAAAAACGATTCTCCACCTATATATCTGTAAAAAGGCATAATATCTAGGATCTACAAGAAACTCAAACACTCAGAAAAATCCGACACACATTCCCTTTGAAAAGTGTACAATTCTTGATTGGTCACTTTTCATAAGAAGAGATACAGGCAGGCAGCAGACACATGAAAAG
>NW_007218600.1:0-3403 GCF_000164805.1 Carlito syrichta | reverse complement strand
CAACAATAACAAATGCAGGTAAGGATTTTGGAAGAATTAAATTATTAGGCACTGCATGTGGACTGAAAAGTAGAGCAACACCTTTGGAAAACGGTTTGGTGCGTTTTAAAGGGACATGTGACTCAACAATTACCCTGTTGAGAATATACCATGTGATTCAATAATTACCCTGTTGAGAATATACCTGGAGGAACTCAAATCATTTTTCCAAAAAGATACCTGCACCAGTATGTTTTTTGCAGCTCTAATCACAATAGCAAAAAATCATGGTACAAACCATGTTGCCATCAAAGCTGGAAAGGATAAAATAAATGTAGTATATACACTGTGGAAAATTATGAAGCCATAAGAAAGGATAGATAGAAGGATTTTGCAGAACGATTGATGGATATGAGGTAGCTCATTTTCAGAGATTTATCACAGAAGCCAAGAACAGAGCTCCATATGTTCTCACTCATGAGCTGAACTTGATCACTTATAGTGCTGTAAGAAAGTGATTGGCAGTAGTGGAAACCTGTTAAGGGGAACGGGTGAAATTGGCAGTGGAGGGATACTGCTAAGGAAGGGAGGGGCATACCTCATCAATCAGGGACGCTGCATAATCAATGTTTGTATATCTAACTCTGAATTGTACCCCACATTTTTTAAAAAATTAAAATAAATAATTAAATAAATAAGTAAATAAAAGCTGTAAAACATGCAACTGACGTTGTTTATTCTATTTATTATTATTTTTTTACTTTAAAAAGGGTTACAATTCATTGTTGGGCCTAGAAATGTTCATTATGCTGAGATGGATATTTTTTGTTTGTGTTTCTTGGAGTCACATCCTGTCGCCCAGACTGGAGTGCAATGGCCATTCCTGGTCGCCGCAACCTTGACTTGCTGGGCTCCGGTGATCCTTCTGAGTCAGCCCTCCGAGTAGCCGGAATTACAAGTGAGCACTACCATGCCAAGCTAATATTTTGATTTACTGTAGAGATGAGCTCTCGCAGGCAGGTCTTCAACCCACAGGCTCTGGCAGTCCACTCACCTCAACCTCCAAAGGCACGTGATTACAGGCTGAGCAACCGAACCTGGCTAGATTGATTTTTTAAGAATTGTATAATACTCCAATGATTACTCCTTTTCTTTATAATATGTTGGGACACATGGTATAATTCTGCCTTCAAAATTGACAACTACAGTGTTTGCCACATAAATTATGAGTATTTTATTCTGCCTAAATTGAAATTTATTGAGATTTCAGATCTATATAATTCTTAGAAAACTGAACCGTGAGATTCAGTGTACCTAAGTGCTGTTCAGTAGGCAGAATACATGATAAATCAAAAATATTTTAGATAATAAAACAGTATCATAATTTAATACAACTTTTTCCATTCTGAAAATTTGTGTACATTTTCTTGGTACACTCTGTATTTTCTGCTTGTTAATTTTGAATAAAGTTTACAGATTTGCAATCCTTAGAGAAAGTTTCCCTTATATATTTGAAGGAAATATAAAATCATATTCCCATTATATTTTAACCCAATTTATATTTTTAAAAGAGTATTTCCATTAAATCCCCTAGTATTTTCTCTACCTAAGACATAATGCTGTACTCTGCAACAAAGTATTTGATTAATCTGATACTTTTAATCACCAAGCATTAAAATGAGGCACACAGAAAAAAGAGAATTTGGGGCCCACTATATATAAAACAAAATAACATTTACAAAGTAGTAAGTATTTGGGATCTGCATTAGCAGGAAAATTTAGATAATTGAAAATTCTGGATAATTGATTATTATCTTAGCAAAAGCAATGTTCAAATCCTGTAGGAAAAACTGCTCAACGGCTGTTATACCATATTAAAAACATCCAAAAGTTTCTAAACTAAAGAAAGTGCTAAAATATTATTTGGTTGTGCTATAAATAAGCTCCAACAGGACCCCCTGAACATAATGATAAAAGACAATATCTTGGCCAACCCACTCAGGTCCCCTCCCAGTTTGGGTGTTTCTTGGTCCTCTCATTATAGAGTGCTTTAAAAAAAATAAAGACGGCGGGCTTGTGGCTCATCCTCCAATCCCATGCCTTTGGGAGGCTGAGGTGTGTGGATTGCCTGAGCCCGCGGGTTCGATACCCACCTGGGCAGCAAGATCTCCTCTCTAAAATAAATGAAAAAATCAGCCAGACGTGGTAGTGCACACCTGTAGTTCCGGCAACTTTGAAACCTGTTGCAGAATGATCGTCGGAGCCCAGCAGGTCGAGGCTGCGGTGGCTGGGAGTGGCCATTGTACTCCAGTCTAAGTGACAGAGTGGACTCCAACTGAAAAAAAAAGACAACCTCATTTAGAGGATTCTTGAATGGTCACTTATCCCTGGAGATATTTTTGGATAGGTGTGAATACATGGTTCTCTTCACTTCTTGGGAATGAAAACCACCTTGTCTACCACATTTGACAGAGCACTATGCACAAGTACTTGAAGCCTAAGGATTGCTCAGTAGTCAAGCTCCCTCCCATTATGATGTCAAAGTTCTGAGGCTGATGCCATAAATGACAATTTGACATGCTTGTTGCCCTGACAGTACTTACCAGTTTTAATGTAAAAATTAGCCTTTGTGTCAATCTACAGATTCAATGAAATAACCATTAAGTTAACATCATTCTTCTCAGACCGGGAAATTACACTAAAGAATTCATATGAAACCATAAACACTCATGAATAACCAAAAGAATCTTATGAAAAGAAACACAGCAGTAGCTACTGCATTTTCAGACCTCAAACTTCACTATATGTTTACATTAATCAACACAACCTGGTATTGGTACAGGAATAGGTTCATAGGCCAATGGATCAGGACAGAGAATGAAATCCTCAAATTCTCAACCGATTCATCTTGAAAAAAACTCCAAGACCCACTGGGTAATGGAGAACATATACAGTAAATGGTGCTGGGAAAAGGCTGACAACATGCACCAGATAGAAACAGGACCCCTATCTATCACCATACACATTAACTCTAAATGGATCAAAGACCTAAACGTAAAACATCAAATTATAATAATCTTAGAAAACGCAGGGAAACCATTAAGGAAACTGGAACAGGAAACTAATTCCTCTTCAGAGCCCTAAATACCCATGTCTTAAGAAGTAAGTTCGACAAGTGGAATCTCCTCAAATTAATATACTCCTGCAAAACAATACAAATCATCAGAAGAGCAAGGATACAGTCAACAGAATGCGAAAAACGATTCTCCACCTATATATCTGTAAAAAGGCATAATATCTAGGATCTACAAGAAACTCAAACACTCAGAAAAATCCGACACACATTCCCTTTGAAAAGTGTACAATTCTTGATTGGTCACTTTTCATAAGAAGAGATACAGGCAGGCAGCAGACACATGAAAAG
>NW_007218599.1:0-3521 GCF_000164805.1 Carlito syrichta | reverse complement strand
CCAGCCAGCAGACACATGGAAATTACTCAGCCTCACTCATCATCAAAAAATGAAAATGAAAACACTTTGAAATACCACATTCCCCTTGTAAGACTGGCCATCATTAATAAAACAAACAATAACAAATGCAGGTAAGGATTTTGGAAGAATTAAATTATTATGCACTGCATGTGGAATGAAAAGTAGAGCAACACCTTTGGAAAACGGTTTGGTGCGTTTTAAAGGGACATGTGACTCAACAATTACCCTGTTGAGAATATACCATGTGATTCAATAATTACCCTGCTGAGAATATACCTGGAGGAACTCAAATCATTTTTCCAAAAAGATACCTGCACCAGTATGTTTTTTGCAGCTCTAATCACAATAGCAAAAAATCATGGTACAAACCATGTTGCCATCAAAGCTGGAAAGGATAAAATAAATGTGGTATATACACTGTGGAAAATTATGAAGCCATAAGAAAGGATAGATAGAAGGATTTTGCAGAACGATTGATGGATATGAGGTAGCTCATTTTCAGAGATTTATCACAGAAGCCAAGAACAGAGCTCCATATGTTCTCACTCATGAGCTGAACTTGATCACTTATAGTGCTGTAAGAAAGTGATTGGCAGTAGTGGAAACCTGTTAAGGGGGAACGGGTGAAATTGGTAGTGGAGGGATACTGCTAAGGAAGGGAGGGCATACCTCATCAATCAGGACGCTGCATAATCAATGTTTGTATATCTAACTCTGAATTGTACCCCACATTTTTTAAAAAATTAAAATAAATAATTAAATAAATAAGTAAATAAAAGCTGTAAAACATGCAACTGACGTTGTTTATTCTATTTATTATTATTTTTTTACTTTAAAAAGGGTTACAATTCATTGTTGGGCCTAGAAATGTTCATTATGCTGAGATGGATATTTTTTGTTTGTGTTTCTTGGAGTCACATCCTGTCGCCCAGACTGGAGTGCAATGGCCATTCCTGGTCGCCGCAACCTTGACTTGCTGGGCTCCGGTGATCCTTCTGAGTCAGCCCTCCGAGTAGCCGGAATTACAAGTGAGCACTACCATGCCAAGCTAATATTTTGATTTACTGTAGAGATGAGCTCTCGCAGGCAGGTCTTCAACCCACAGGCTCTGGCAGTCCACTCACCTCAACCTCCAAAGGCACGTGATTACAGGCTGAGCAACCGAACCTGGCTAGATTGATTTTTTAAGAATTGTATAATACTCCAATGATTACTCCTTTTCTTTATAATATGTTGGGACACATGGTATAATTCTGCCTTCAAAATTGACAACTACAGTGTTTGCCACATAAATTATGAGTATTTTATTCTGCCTAAATTGAAATTTATTGAGATTTCAGATCTATATAATTCTTAGAAAACTGAACCGTGAGATTCAGTGTACCTAAGTGCTGTTCAGTAGGCAGAATACATGATAAATCAAAAATATTTTAGATAATAAAACAGTATCATAATTTAATACAACTTTTTCCATTCTGAAAATTTGTGTACATTTTCTTGGTACACTCTGTATTTTCTGCTTGTTAATTTTGAATAAAGTTTACAGATTTGCAATCCTTAGAGAAAGTTTCCCTTATATATTTGAAGGAAATATAAAATCATATTCCCATTATATTTTAACCCAATTTATATTTTTAAAAGAGTATTTCCATTAAATCCCCTAGTATTTTCTCTACCTAAGACATAATGCTGTACTCTGCAACAAAGTATTTGATTAATCTGATACTTTTAATCACCAAGCATTAAAATGAGGCACACAGAAAAAAGAGAATTTGGGGCCCACTATATATAAAACAAAATAACATTTACAAAGTAGTAAGTATTTGGGATCTGCATTAGCAGGAAAATTTAGATAATTGAAAATTCTGGATAATTGATTATTATCTTAGCAAAAGCAATGTTCAAATCCTGTAGGAAAAACTGCTCAACGGCTGTTATACCATATTAAAAACATCCAAAAGTTTCTAAACTAAAGAAAGTGCTAAAATATTATTTGGTTGTGCTATAAATAAGCTCCAACAGGACCCCCTGAACATAATGATAAAAGACAATATCTTGGCCAACCCACTCAGGTCCCCTCCCAGTTTGGGTGTTTCTTGGTCCTCTCATTATAGAGTGCTTTAAAAAAAATAAAGACGGCCGGGCTTGGTGGCTCATCCTCCAATCCCATGCCTTTGGGAGGCTGAGGTGTGTGGATTGCCTGAGCCCGCGGGTTCGATACCCACCTGGGCAGCAAGATCTCCTCTCTAAAATAAATGAAAAAATCAGCCAGACGTGGTAGTGCACACCTGTAGTTCCGGCAACTTTGAAACCTGTTGCAGAATGATCGTCGGAGCCCAGCAGGTCGAGGCTGCGGTGGCTGGGAGTGGCCATTGTACTCCCAGTATAAGTGACAGAGTGAGACTCCAACTGAAAAAAAAAAGACAACCTCATTTTAGAGGATTCTTGAATGGTCACTTATCCCTGGAGATATTTTTGGATAGGTGTGAATACATGGTTCTCTTCACTTCTTGGGAATGAAAACCACCTTGTCTACCACATTTGGCAGAGCACTATGCACAAGTACTTGAAGCCTAAGGATTGCTCAGTAGCCAAGCTCCCTCCCATTATGATGTCAAAGTTCTGAGGCTGATGCCATAAATGACAATTTGACATGCTTGTTGCCCTGACAGTACTTACCAGTTTTAATGTAAAAATTAGCCTTTGTGTCAATCTACAGATTCAATGAAATAACCATTAAGTTAACATCATTCTTCTCAGACCGGGAAATTACACTAAAGAATTCATATGAAACCATAAACACTCATGAATAACCAAAAGAATCTTATGAAAAGAAACACAGCAGTAGCTACTGCATTTTCAGACCTCAAACTTCACTATATGTTTACATTAATCAACACAACCTGGTATTGGTACAGGAATAGGTCCATAGGCCAATGGATCAGGACAGAGAATGAAATCCTCAAATTCTCAACCGATTCATCTTTGAAAAAAACTCCAAGACCCACTGGGTAATGGAGAACATATACAGTAAATGGTGCTGGGAAAAGGCTGACAACATGCACCAGATAGAAACAGGACCCCTTCTATCACCATACACATTAACTCTAAATGGATCAAAGACCTAAACGTAAAACATCAAATTATAATAATCTTAGAAAACGCAGGGAAACCATTAAGGAAACTGGAACAGGAAACTAATTCCTCTTCAGAGCCCTAAATACCCATGTCTTAAGAAGTAAGTTCGACAAGTGGAATCTCCTCAAATTAATATACTCCTGCAAAACAATACAAATCATCAGAAGAGCAAGGATACAGTCAACAGAATGCGAAAAACGATTCTCCACCTATATATCTGTAAAAAGGCATAATATCTAGGATCTACAAGAAACTCAAACACTCAGAAAAATCCGACACACATTCCCTTTGAAAAGTGTACAATTCTTGATTGGTCACTTTTCATAAGAAGAGATACAGGCAGGCAGCAGACACATGAAAAG
>NW_007218598.1:0-3481 GCF_000164805.1 Carlito syrichta | reverse complement strand
TCATCAAAAATGAAAATGAAAACACTTTGAAATACCACATTCCCCTTGTAAGACTGGCCATCATTAATAAAACAAACAATAACAAATGCAGGTAAGGATTTTGGAAGAATTAAATTATTAGGCACTGCATGTGGACTGAAAAGTAGAGCAACACCTTTGGAAAACGGTTTGGTGCGTTTTAAAGGGACATGTGACTCAACAATTACCCTGTTGAGAATATACCATGTGATTCAATAATTACCCTGTTGAGAATATACCTGGAGGAACTCAAATCATTTTTCCAAAAAGATACCTGCACCAGTATGTTTTTTGCAGCTCTAATCACAATAGCAAAAAATCATGGTACAAACCATGTTGCCATCAAAGCTGGAAAGGATAAAATAAATGTGGTATATACACTGTGGAAAATTATGAAGCCATAAGAAAGGATAGATAGAAGGATTTTGCAGAACGATTGATGGATATGAGGTAGCTCATTTTCAGAGATTTATCACAGAAGCCAAGAACAGAGCTCCATATGTTCTCACTCATGAGCTGAACTTGATCACTTATAGTGCTGTAAGAAAAGTGATTGGCAGTAGTGGAAACCTATTTAGGGGGATGGATGAAATTGGCAGTGGAGGGATACTGCTAAGGAAAGGGAGGGGCATACCTCATCAATCAGGGACGCTGCATAATCATGTTTGTATATCTAACTCTGAATTGTACCCCACATTTTTTAAAAAAATTAAAATAAATAATTAAATAAATAAGTAAATAAAAGCTGTAAAACATGCAACTGACGTTGTTTATTCTATTTATTATTATTTTTTTACTTTAAAAAGGGTTACAATTCATTGTTGGGCCTAGAAATGTTCATTATGCTGAGATGGATATTTTTTGTTTGTGTTTCTTGGAGTCACATCCTGTCGCCCAGACTGGAGTGCAATGGCCATTCCTGGTCGCCGCAACCTTGACTTGCTGGGCTCCGGTGATCCTTCTGAGTCAGCCCTCCGAGTAGCCGGAATTACAAGTGAGCACTACCATGCCAAGCTAATATTTTGATTTACTGTAGAGATGAGCTCTCGCAGGCAGGTCTTCAACCCACAGGCTCTGGCAGTCCACTCACCTCAACCTCCAAAGGCACGTGATTACAGGCTGAGCAACCGAACCTGGCTAGATTGATTTTTTAAGAATTGTATAATACTCCAATGATTACTCCTTTTCTTTATAATATGTTGGGACACATGGTATAATTCTGCCTTCAAAATTGACAACTACAGTGTTTGCCACATAAATTATGAGTATTTTATTCTGCCTAAATTGAAATTTATTGAGATTTCAGATCTATATAATTCTTAGAAAACTGAACCGTGAGATTCAGTGTACCTAAGTGCTGTTCAGTAGGCAGAATACATGATAAATCAAAAATATTTTAGATAATAAAACAGTATCATAATTTAATACAACTTTTTCCATTCTGAAAATTTGTGTACATTTTCTTGGTACACTCTGTATTTTCTGCTTGTTAATTTTGAATAAAGTTTACAGATTTGCAATCCTTAGAGAAAGTTTCCCTTATATATTTGAAGGAAATATAAAATCATATTCCCATTATATTTTAACCCAATTTATATTTTTAAAAGAGTATTTCCATTAAATCCCCTAGTATTTTCTCTACCTAAGACATAATGCTGTACTCTGCAACAAAGTATTTGATTAATCTGATACTTTTAATCACCAAGCATTAAAATGAGGCACACAGAAAAAAGAGAATTTGGGGCCCACTATATATAAAACAAAATAACATTTACAAAGTAGTAAGTATTTGGGATCTGCATTAGCAGGAAAATTTAGATAATTGAAAATTCTGGATAATTGATTATTATCTTAGCAAAAGCAATGTTCAAATCCTGTAGGAAAAACTGCTCAACGGCTGTTATACCATATTAAAAACATCCAAAAGTTTCTAAACTAAAGAAAGTGCTAAAATATTATTTGGTTGTGCTATAAATAAGCTCCAACAGGACCCCCTGAACATAATGATAAAAGACAATATCTTGGCCAACCCACTCAGGTCCCCTCCCAGTTTGGGTGTTTCTTGGTCCTCTCATTATAGAGTGCTTTAAAAAAAATAAAGACGGCCGGGCTTGGTGGCTCATCCTCCAATCCCATGCCTTTGGGAGGCTGAGGTGTGTGGATTGCCTGAGCCCGCGGGTTCGATACCCACCTGGGCAGCAAGATCTCCTCTCTAAAATAAATGAAAAAATCAGCCAGACGTGGTAGTGCACACCTGTAGTTCCGGCAACTTTGAAACCTGTTGCAGAATGATCGTCGGAGCCCAGCAGGTCGAGGCTGCGGTGGCTGGGAGTGGCCATTGTACTCCAGTCTAAGTGACAGAGTGAGACTCCAACTGAAAAAAAAAGACAACTCATTTAGAGGATTCTTGAATGGTCACTTATCCCTGGAGATATTTTTGGATAGGTGTGAATACATGGTTCTCTTCACTTCTTGGGAATGAAAACCACCTTGTCTACCACATTTGGCAGAACACTATGCACAAGTACTTGAAGCCTAAGGATTGCTCAGTAGCCAAGCTCCCTCCCATTATGATGTCAAAGTTCTGAGGCTGATGCCATAAATGACAATTTGACATGCTTGTTGCCCTGACAGTACTTACCAGTTTTAATGTAAAAATTAGCCTTTGTGTCAATCTACAGATTCAATGAAATAACCATTAAGTTAACATCATTCTTCTCAGACCGGGAAATTACACTAAAGAATTCATATGAAACCATAAACACTCATGAATAACCAAAAGAATCTTATGAAAAGAAACACAGCAGTAGCAACTGCATTTTCAGACCTCAAACTTCACTATATGTTTACATTAATCAACACAACCTGGTATTGGTACAGGAATAGGTCCATAGGCCAATGGATCAGGACAGAGAATGAAATCCTCAAATTCTCAACCGATTCATCTTTGAAAAAAACTCCAAGACCCACTGGGTAATGGAGAACATATACAGTAAATGGTGCTGGGAAAAGGCTGACAACATGCACCAGATAGAAAGAGGACCCCTATCTATCACCATACACATTAACTCTAAATGGATCAAAGACCTAAACGTAAAACATCAAATTATAATAATCTTAGAAAACGCAGGGAAACCATTAAGGAAACTGGAACAGGAAACTAATTCCTCTTCAGAGCCCTAAATACCCATGTCTTAAGAAGTAAGTTCGACAAGTGGAATCTCCTCAAATTAATATACTCCTGCAAAACAATACAAATCATCAGAAGAGCAAGGATACAGTCAACAGAATGCGAAAAACGATTCTCCACCTATATATCTGTAAAAAGGCATAATATCTAGGATCTACAAGAAACTCAAACACTCAGAAAAATCCGACACACATTCCCTTTGAAAAGTGTACAATTCTTGATTGGTCACTTTTCATAAGAAGAGATACAGGCAGGCAGCAGACACATGAAAAG
>NW_007218597.1:0-790 GCF_000164805.1 Carlito syrichta | reverse complement strand
AAAAATGAAAATGAAAACACTTTGAAATACACATCCCTTGTAAGACTGGCCATCATTAATAAAACAAACAATAACAAATGCAGGTAAGGATTTTGGAAGAATTAAATTATTATGCACTGCATGTGGACTGAAAAGTAGAGCAACACCTTTGGAAAACGGTTTGGTGCGTTTTAAAGGGACATGTGACTCAACAATTACCCTGTTGAGAATATACCATGTGATTCAATAATTACCCTGTTGAGAATATACCTGGAGGAACTCAAATCATTTTTCCAAAAAGATACCTGCACCAGTATGTTTTTTGCAGCTCTAATCACAATAGCAAAAAATCATGGTACAAACCATGTTGCCATCAAAGCTGGAAAGGATAAAATAAATGTGGTATATACACTGTGGAAAATTATGAAGCCATAAGAAAGGATAGATAGAAGGATTTTGCAGAACGATTGATGGATATGAGGTAGCTCATTTTCAGTGATTTATCACAGAAGCCAAGAACAGAGCTCCATATGTTCTCACTCATGAGCTGAACTTGATCACTTATAGTACTGTAAGAAAGTGATTGGCAGTAGTGGAAACCTATTTAGGGGGATGGATGAAATTGGCAGTGGAGGGATACTGCTAAGGAAGGGAGGGGCATACCTCATCAATCAGGGACGCTGCATAATCAATGTTTGTATATCTAACTCTGAATTGTACCCCACATTTTTTAAAAAATTAAAATAAATAATTAAATAAATAAGTTTATAAAAGCTGTAAAACATGCAACTGACGTTGTTTATTCTATTTA
>NW_007218596.1:0-790 GCF_000164805.1 Carlito syrichta | reverse complement strand
ACAAATGCAGGTAAGGATTTGGAAGAATTAAATTATTATGCACTGCATGTGGACTGAAAAGTAGAGCAACACCTTTGGAAAACGGTTTGGTGCGTTTTAAAGGGACATGTGACTCAACAAGTACCCTGTTGAGAATATACCATGTGATTCAATAATTACCCTGTTGAGAATATACCTGGAGGAACTCAAATCATTTTTCCAAAAAGATACCTGCACCAGTATGTTTTTTGCAGCTCTAATCACAATAGCAAAAAATCATGGTACAAACCATGTTGCCATCAAAGCTGGAAAGGATAAAATAAATGTGGTATATACACTGTGGAAAATTATGCAGCCATAAGAAAGGATAGATAGAAGGATTTTGCAGAACGATTGATGGATATGAGGTAGCTCATTTTCAGTGATTTATCACAGAAGCCAAGAACAGAGCTCCATATGTTCTCACTCATGAGCTGAACTTGATCACTTATAGTGCTGTAAGAAAGTGATTGGCAGTAGTGGAAACCTGTTTAGGGGGATGGATGAAATTGGCAGTGGAGGGATACTGCTAAGGAAGGGAGGGGCATACCTCATCAATCAGGGACTCTGCATAATCAATGTTTGTATATCTAACTCTGAATTGTACCCCACATTTTTTAAAAAATTAAAATAAATAATTAAATAAATAAGTAAATAAAAGCTGTAAAACATGCAACTGACGTTGTTTATTCTATTTATTATTTTTTTTTTACTTTAAAAAGGGTTACAATTCATTGTTGGGCCTAGAAATGTTCATTATGCTGAGAGGATA
>NW_007218595.1:0-799 GCF_000164805.1 Carlito syrichta | reverse complement strand
AGTAGAGCAACACCTTTGGAAAACGGTTTAGTGCGTCTTAAAGGGACATGTGACTCAACAATTACCCTGTTGAGAATATACCATGTGATTCAATAATTACCCTGTTGAGAATATACCTGGAGGAACTCAAATCATTTTTCCAAAAAGATACCTGCACCAGTATGTTTTTTGCAGCTCTAATCACAATAGCAAAAAAATCATGGTACAAACCATGTTGCCATCAAAGCTGGAAAGGATAAAATAAATGTGGTATATACACTGTGGAAAATTATGAAGCCATAAGAAAGGATAGATAGAAGGATTTTGCAGAACGATTGATGGATATGAGGTAGCTCATTTTCAGAGATTTATCACAGAAGCCAAGAACAGAGCTCCATATGTTCTCACTCATGAGCTGAACTTGATCACTTATAGTGCTGTAAGAAAGTGATTGGCAGTAGTGGAAACCTGTTAAGGGGAACGGGTGAGATTGGTATTGGAGGGATACTGCTAAGGAAGGGAGGGGCATACCTCATCAATCAGGGACGCTGCATAATCAATGTTTGTATATCTAACTCTGAATTGTACCCCACATTTTTAAAAAAATTAAAATAAATAATTAAATAAATAAGTAAATAAAAGCTGTAAAACATGCAACTGACGTTGTTTATTCTATTTATTATTATTTTTTTACTTTAAAAAGGGTTACAATTCATTGTTGGGCCTAGAAATGTTCATTATGCTGAGATGGATATTTTTTGTTTGTGTTTCTTGGAGTCACATCCTGTCGCCCAGACTGGAGTGCAATGGCCATTCCTGG
>NW_007218594.1:0-6420 GCF_000164805.1 Carlito syrichta | reverse complement strand
CCAAAAAGATACCTGCACACGCTGTTTGTTACACCTCTATTCACAATAGCAAAACATGGATCCAACCATGCTGCCCATGGAAGCTGGACTGGATTAAAAAACGTGGTACATATATTCAATGGAACATTATGCAGCCACAAAGAAGAACAAACATATGGACTCTGCAGCAACTTGGATGGATTCAAAGTCTATCATACTCAGTGATCTATCACAGAAACAAAGAACAGAGTACCATATGTTCTCACTCATACGTGGACCTTGAGCAACAATCATGATACTATGAGAAAGGGATTGGCAGTAGTGGGAAACTGTCGGGGCGGGGAGTGGGATTGGCAGTTGAGGGAAACTGCCAGGGGAGACAGGGGCACATGTCATCAACAGGGGACCTGCATAATGAACATTTGTATACCTAACCCTGAATTGTTAAATCTGTAAGATAAAGAGAAAAAAAACAATAAAGTGAATGTAATTTAAGAAAATAGCTCTCCGTTGCTTATTTCCAATCTGTTTTAAAGTAAATAATTGTATCTTCCACTTTAAGATGGCGATCACTCATGAATTATCACACAGCTTGTCCTCCTGTAGAATATATATGATTTTGAATACTAATATTATACAATAAATTCTACCTGCTTGAGAATAGGAACACACATACAGGTTAGATTGAATCACCTTGTTTTCTCACTTATTATAGTTGTAGGCATTCATTTATCAAGCTTTTAGGAGCTATGTTAGCATAAAAACCCACCTATAGTCATCATTCATATGAGGATAAAGGTTCATAAAGGTGGTCAGTGAATCACCTTCCTCAAAAGTATAGTTAGCTAGGAGGAATAAGTTCCAGTGTTTGATAGTACAGTAGGTTAGCTATAGCAAATGACAATTTAAGTTACTTTTTCAAATAGCTAGGAGAGAGGATTTTGAATGTTACAAACACAAATAAATGATAAAGGTTTGAGGTGATGGATATGCTAATTAGCCCAATTTGATCATTACACATTGTATACATGCATAAAACAACATACTGTACTCCATAAATATGTATAATTATGTATGCAGTAAAATATGGAAATAAATATATAAAATAAAAAAATTTGCCATTACTTTACATTTGGTCAAATGTGTGTTTCTGAAGTTATATCTGTTCTTAAAGCTATTTGAGAGGTCACAGTTTCTGCCATTTTCCATAACACCTCAGTTTGACAAGGACACGAAATCCTGAAAAAAACTCCAAAATGTGTTTGCATCGCAGGGTTGCCCTTGTAGGTGGAACAGCCACTGGACAAAAAGGCATTCTGGGGTGCATTTATTCCCTGCAGTTGAACGGGATGGTCTTGGATCTGGAGGAAAGAGCCACAGTGACACCAGGAGCGGAGCCCGGGTATGCAGGACACTGCAGCAGCTACGGACAATTGTGCTGTAGCTGGAGGGAGATGTAGAGAGAAACGCAGAGGGATTGCCTGTGACCGTGCCTTCTCAGCATACAGTGGGCCTTTCTGCCCAAATGGTGTGCGACCAAGGAGCAGGTAAACACAGGCAATGTAGAGAATATTTCCTTTGACATGATAAAGAATGGGAAAGTTGTGCATGGTCATTTGAAAGTAAACTATATCTGTCCCCAATTCCACTCTTTAATCGAGAAGAAATGTGCTTCTCTTTCAGAAAAGTCACATGCTACTGTTTTTTTATATCTAATATCAGTCCTCTCTGGATTTCTCAAAGGATGTTCTGTACATTCTACCATTTTCTTTCTATTGCAGTTTTGAGGCAATATGTTATCAGGGTTATCAAAGCATCATTGTCATTTATGACAAGCCATTTATGACAATGACTTTAAGAAATATGAGAATATTTGGAAAAACTTTAGAAAAACGATTTTAGCTCAGAAGGCAAATACTAATTTCATGAACTATTGATCTATTATAAAACAGAACCACTCAGACATTTAACTCTAAGATTTTTGCATATTTATAGTTAGAGGAGTGTAGTAGGGCATATCGTTCAG
Organism: Carlito syrichta; assembly: GCF_000164805.1. Classification (NCBI taxonomy): domain Eukaryota; kingdom Metazoa; phylum Chordata; class Mammalia; order Primates; family Tarsiidae; genus Carlito; species Carlito syrichta. Next base: position 4,415 of record NW_007218594.1, on the reverse strand, counting down.
CTTCTGCTCAAGTGCAAGTTATTGTCTGCAGTGAAGGAAGAATTTGTAGTATCAATGGAACCGGACAGAGCTCTTTGAATATAATTATATATATTAGAAAACGGACTCATCAAAGCTATTAAATTCCATAGCATCATTCAAGTATCACAAGGCTTTGTATTCTTCATTAAGGAGTTCAATAGGCTTTACTTGGCACAGAAATTGGGTCTCAGATTGAAGCAATTTATGATTTTCAATGGAACTTTGGGGGATCAGTTTCTTTGATGTTGTCAAGATAGCGCCATTGTAAGTCCTCTATCTTTCCTCTTGATTAGTTTGTAATTTAGAATCACTTTGTGAGGAGAAATTGAAAGTGTCAGGCATGGTGGTGCATACCTGTAGTCCAGCTACTTGGGAGGCTGAGGCAGGAAGATCACTTGAGCCCAGGAGTTCAAGGCCAGTCTAGACAACACAGAGAAACCCTGTCTCAACAACAACAACAACAACAACTGTAACTCCCAATCCCATTCGAGAACACTTTTTATATAATCAGATAGGTTTGTGATCACGTCTTTAGTACAATGTTAAGATGGTTCCCAGTTTACCTTAAGTTTAACCTGAGTGTTTCTGTGCAACCTCGTATTATATCAGAAATAAAAATTATATTGTAATCAAGTACGAAATAACTCTATGTTGAAGGTTATTTCCTTTAACAGTTGTGATTAGATTGATTATGACAATTTTCTGTAATTTTCAGACAACGTCTAGGCAAATACCCAAGGTGTAATAGCTTCCTTCTGTCTTCCGTGTGTGTGTGTGTGTGTGTGTGTGTGTGTGTGTGTTGGGGGTGGTAACATTTCTGGGAATTTGTCATACATAAAATGACACTATCTTTCACGAAATGATTTAGGAGGAGCTGGAAATCCCATTATCCTGGCTTCCTGCTGAACAAATGTCTGCTTCTGTTTCTGACTCATGCTGATGCAAAAGTACACTTAGCTTTCCTTCTTCAGTAAATATGGAAGAGCTTTAGTATAAAAGAAAACTTCTAATTGATTTTCAAGGGGAGGTGGTTATCAAGCTCACTCCTTTCTATACACTGCAAGAAAATTACTGTGAGCTATCAGCAAAACAATAGATTCAAATAAAGTGGAGGTAAAATACAAACAAAAACTTGGTGCCTAAGTGGGAAAATAGTAAGCTTTGAATTATAAATCGACACTGGAAAAATAATGATACATAATTGAGGAGGAAAATATTTTGAAGACTACTAGGATATCTCTCTTAAAAGTTATTTAGGGAAATACGTGTCCAAGATCTGTTATATTTCCCTTCGTGTTTGATTTAAGAAGTGCTAAAAGCAAAGAGAAACAAGTAGAAAAAGTAACGATAATATTTTATAATCTAGGTTATTTCAGGACTGGAGACATTCCTTAAATATACCAAAACATGACTCCTTGCATGTGTATTTTGCTGACATTAAAAAGTATATAAGCCAGGTTCAGTGGCTCAGCCTGTAATCCCGCGCCTTTGGGAGGCTGAGGTGAGTGGATTGCCTGAGCCCGCGGGTTCGAGACCCGCCTGGGCAGCGAGACCTCATCTCTACAATAAAAAATCAAAAAATCAGCTGGGCGTGGTAGCGCATGCCTGTAATTCCGGCTACTTGGAAGGCTGAGGCGGAAGGATCACCGGAGCCCAGCAGGTCGAGGCTGCGGTGGCCAGGAGCGGCCACTGCCCTCCAGTCTGGGCGACAGAGTGAGACTCCAACTCAAAAAAAAAAAAAAAAAGTACGTATTATTTCAGATATTTCTGCATATTTTGGAATGGCCTGTCTGGTGACTTGTAATTTCCAAGAAGATGACACATTAACTGAAATCCCAAGTTCCTTTACTGCTTCATTTCACGAAGATGCCAAAGCTGATCAAAGAAACAATCGCATTGAACCACACTGTTTTGTATGGTTATGATAAGGAGATGATCAAAGTATGATTTCACAAAGCACAGTTTATTGCCATACAAAAATAATTTTTTTTAGGTTCACAACGCTTGAAGAGGGGGAGAATAATGTGAGCAAATCTCACAGGAAATATACTCAATTTATGAGTCACAATAGTCACATAGTGAGTGAATTCCAAACTTACTAAAAAGTCTAGCAGCTCAATCAGGATAGAAACAAGCTTCTGTGAAAACAAAAGTCTAGTTAAATTTGAGGTGTACCTTTTTTCCCCCGGGTGATTTCTCAGAAGAGATGGTGCCCAACACAGTGGAGATCCTAAGAAATGCAAAAGGCCCTTCAGAGCTACAGGGTGCTGTCAGTGCTGGTAGGCGAGGCCCTATGGTGGCCTGAGCTGGCAGTCTTCCAAGAAGTGGCTGGCAGTGCAACCCTGCCACAGAATACACTCGCCGTCTTCAGAGAAGCGGTTGATACCTGCCTAAGCTCTCAAAGAGTCCATCAAATTCTTAGGTTTATATGTATTTTGAAGCTTAGTAGTCGAGGTCAGTAGCTTACATATGGGTTCTGGTAAGGTCTAGTGTCACATTTGGAAAAGGAGGTGAGAAGTACACTCCAATTTCTTGTCACAGCAAAACAGCAAATGATATAAGTGTTTGGAATCCTTTCAAAGCTACGTAACACTTGTGAACTCTAAGCTTACTGTTTTATGTGTGTTCCTTCTCTGAGGAGTATCTTTGGGTTATCCTTGCCTAAACTGGTGAATATCTTTCAAAATGAAAATGAGAAAATTTAATTAGAAAAATATGACTGTATTGATGTGGATCTTTGCAGTCTTCAAGCTACAAATAGGAAAATGATGTGCTCTCCAACATTTTGTTTATTTTTCAGTAGTACCTACAATGCTTATAGTAAAAATTAGCGCTTCGGTGGTTAAATTAAGATACCTATCTCCCAGTTCAAGTTTGGCAACTTTTATATTTGATATAAAACTCTGTTTTGAACTGCTAGGGGTATGTTTAGTATTGCCTATGAAATAATAATCATCAGCTTATATTGTAATCAGATATTTAGTATTGTATGTGGCAAATGTTTCCTCTTCCTTTTAAGTAGGGATATACTAAGGTGGATGTAAGCCAAGAAAATCTACTTAAAATCAGCTTGTTAATAATTAAGAAATCACTTATGCCATGTCTACATAAAGAAGGAAATTAGAATGACAGTCTTTCAGCCCAGTGGTCATCAAAACTCTAGCTTTCGAAGTAGGAAAACAAAGCTGCTAGGCCTTCTTAACTATGCTACATGGCAGGCCAAAATATGAACATAATACATGGAAAAGCTTGTGGAACACCCCTGGCTAATAAGATCTTATTCTAGGCCATGAAAGAGTGATGAGAAATGGAGTCTGGTCTGTGTGGGGTAGTGGATCAGGAGACGGGAATACAAGGAAAACTGTGATTGCTGGAAAAGTACTTATTTTTGTGCTCCTCCATTTTGTTTTTATTATGACAGAAGACTTTGTATACACATCTCTAGCTGTATAAAATGCAAACTATTCAGTTTTTTCATGTTTGCAATGCATTAAAGTATATTAGGACTCACATTCAAAAGAGGAATGATTATAGAAACCAAATGTTGTTTCAAATACTATGTTAAATCTTATTATTCACAATTATATTTGTAAATATCATAATTATAATTAATTTAGAGCCATGGGCAAAGTTTTCATATACTTAATTTAGTGTTTTTCCTTTAGAAAAACATGATGGGGGAATAGTAGAAGAGAGAGCTTGTCGTTCATCTATCTGTCTTGATATCTAACACAATATAATCATCCCTTGGTTTCCACGAAGGATTGGTTCCAGGACAGCCTGCAGATGCCAAAATCCGTGGATACTCAAGTTGCTTATATACAATGATGTAGTATTTGCATGTAGCCTATGCACATCTTATTTGTGAGCCCTAAGACAATAGAAATATGTGAATAATTGTTATACTGTATTTTAAAAAAATGATTTCTTATTTAAAATTATTTTTATAAATGTTTTTGATCCACGATTGGAAGAATCTGCAGGTGTGGGACCCGTGGATAGGGAGGGCCAGTTGTAGGCTCAGAGGTTGGCCCAAGAAAAGCACCTCATCAAGTGATAATCTTTTCCAGGAGAGGGGAATATTGGGTGCATCTAAATGTATACTAAATAGAAAATTTTATTTCCCAAGCCAGGTAAGATTTAAAAAGTATCCTTGAATATGCACAACACGTTTGAAATATCTTTTAAAGACCCTTTGTAGGGAGTTTTGAAGATCAGGTAATACAGACTATACAGACACCAAGATCCTGATTCTTTCAACTTTGGCTGATGGACAACTTCAGCATTTTAAAATGAACACAGAAGAAGGAATTGTAGAGATAATGCAGTAATTAAAATTATGACTCCCTAGCATAAATGAACTTAAGCAAAAAATTTGATAATAAGTGACTAGG
>NW_007218593.1:0-6102 GCF_000164805.1 Carlito syrichta | reverse complement strand
CGGGGAGTGGGATTGGCAGTTGAGGGAAACTGCCAGGGGAGACAGGGGCACATGTCATCAACAGGGGACCTGCATAATGAACATTTGTATACCTAACCCTGAATTGTTAAATCTGTAAGATAAAGAGAAAAAAAACAATAAAGTGAATGTAATTTAAGAAAATAGCTCTCCGTTGCTTATTTCCAATCTGTTTTAAAGTAAATAATTGTATCTTCCACTTTAAGATGGCGATCACTCATGAATTATCACACAGCTTGTCCTCCTGTAGAATATATATGATTTTGAATACTAATATTATACAATAAATTCTACCTGCTTGAGAATAGGAACACACATACAGGTTAGATTGAATCACCTTGTTTTCTCACTTATTATAGTTGTAGGCATTCATTTATCAAGCTTTTAGGAGCTATGTTAGCATAAAAACCCACCTATAGTCATCATTCATATGAGGATAAAGGTTCATAAAGGTGGTCAGTGAATCACCTTCCTCAAAAGTATAGTTAGCTAGGAGGAATAAGTTCCAGTGTTTGATAGTACAGTAGGTTAGCTATAGCAAATGACAATTTAAGTTACTTTTTCAAATAGCTAGGAGAGAGGATTTTGAATGTTACAAACACAAATAAATGATAAAGGTTTGAGGTGATGGATATGCTAATTAGCCCAATTTGATCATTACACATTGTATACATGCATAAAACAACATACTGTACTCCATAAATATGTATAATTATGTATGCAGTAAAATATGGAAATAAATATATAAAATAAAAAAATTTGCCATTACTTTACATTTGGTCAAATGTGTGTTTCTGAAGTTATATCTGTTCTTAAAGCTATTTGAGAGGTCACAGTTTCTGCCATTTTCCATAACACCTCAGTTTGACAAGGACACGAAATCCTGAAAAAAACTCCAAAATGTGTTTGCATCGCAGGGTTGCCCTTGTAGGTGGAACAGCCACTGGACAAAAAGGCATTCTGGGGTGCATTTATTCCCTGCAGTTGAACGGGATGGTCTTGGATCTGGAGGAAAGAGCCACAGTGACACCAGGAGCGGAGCCCGGGTATGCAGGACACTGCAGCAGCTACGGACAATTGTGCTGTAGCTGGAGGGAGATGTAGAGAGAAACGCAGAGGGATTGCCTGTGACCGTGCCTTCTCAGCATACAGTGGGCCTTTCTGCCCAAATGGTGTGCGACCAAGGAGCAGGTAAACACAGGCAATGTAGAGAATATTTCCTTTGACATGATAAAGAATGGGAAAGTTGTGCATGGTCATTTGAAAGTAAACTATATCTGTCCCCAATTCCACTCTTTAATCGAGAAGAAATGTGCTTCTCTTTCAGAAAAGTCACATGCTACTGTTTTTTTATATCTAATATCAGTCCTCTCTGGATTTCTCAAAGGATGTTCTGTACATTCTACCATTTTCTTTCTATTGCAGTTTTGAGGCAATATGTTATCAGGGTTATCAAAGCATCATTGTCATTTATGACAAGCCATTTATGACAATGACTTTAAGAAATATGAGAATATTTGGAAAAACTTTAGAAAAACGATTTTAGCTCAGAAGGCAAATACTAATTTCATGAACTATTGATCTATTATAAAACAGAACCACTCAGACATTTAACTCTAAGATTTTTGCATATTTATAGTTAGAGGAGTGTAGTAGGGCATATCGTTCAGCTTCTGCTCAAGTGCAAGTTATTGTCTGCAGTGAAGGAAGAATTTGTAGTATCAATGGAACCGGACAGAGCTCTTTGAATATAATTATATATATTAGAAAACGGACTCATCAAAGCTATTAAATTCCATAGCATCATTCAAGTATCACAAGGCTTTGTATTCTTCATTAAGGAGTTCAATAGGCTTTACTTGGCACAGAAATTGGGTCTCAGATTGAAGCAATTTATGATTTTCAATGGAACTTTGGGGGATCAGTTTCTTTGATGTTGTCAAGATAGCGCCATTGTAAGTCCTCTATCTTTCCTCTTGATTAGTTTGTAATTTAGAATCACTTTGTGAGGAGAAATTGAAAGTGTCAGGCATGGTGGTGCATACCTGTAGTCCAGCTACTTGGGAGGCTGAGGCAGGAAGATCACTTGAGCCCAGGAGTTCAAGGCCAGTCTAGACAACACAGAGAAACCCTGTCTCAACAACAACAACAACAACAACTGTAACTCCCAATCCCATTCGAGAACACTTTTTATATAATCAGATAGGTTTGTGATCACGTCTTTAGTACAATGTTAAGATGGTTCCCAGTTTACCTTAAGTTTAACCTGAGTGTTTCTGTGCAACCTCGTATTATATCAGAAATAAAAATTATATTGTAATCAAGTACGAAATAACTCTATGTTGAAGGTTATTTCCTTTAACAGTTGTGATTAGATTGATTATGACAATTTTCTGTAATTTTCAGACAACGTCTAGGCAAATACCCAAGGTGTAATAGCTTCGTCTGTCTTCCGTGTGTGTGTGTGTGTGTGTGTGTGTGTGTGTGTGTTGGGGGTGGTAACATTTCTGGGAATTTGTCATACATAAAATGACACTATCTTTCACGAAATGATTTAGGAGGAGCTGGAAATCCCATTATCCTGGCTTCCTGCTGAACAAATGTCTGCTTCTGTTTCTGACTCATGCTGATGCAAAAGTACACTTAGCTTTCCTTCTTCAGTAAATATGGAAGAGCTTTAGTATAAAAGAAAACTTCTAATTGATTTTCAAGGGGAGGTGGTTATCAAGCTCACTCCTTTCTATACACTGCAAGAAAATTACTGTGAGCTATCAGCAAAACAATAGATTCAAATAAAGTGGAGGTAAAATACAAACAAAAACTTGGTGCCTAAGTGGGAAAATAGTAAGCTTTGAATTATAAATCGACACTGGAAAAATAATGATACATAATTGAGGAGGAAAATATTTTGAAGACTACTAGGATATCTCTCTTAAAAGTTACTTAGGGAAATACGTGTCCAAGATCTGTTATATTTCCCTTCGTGTTTGATTTAAGAAGTGCTAAAAGCAAAGAGAAACAAGTAGAAAAAGTAACGATAATATTTTATAATCTAGGTTATTTCAGGACTGGAGACATTCCTTAAATATACCAAAACATGACTCCTTGCATGTGTATTTTGCTGACATTAAAAAGTATATAAGCCAGGTTCAGTGGCTCAGCCTGTAATCCCGCGCCTTTGGGAGGCTGAGGTGAGTGGATTGCCTGAGCCCGCGGGTTCGAGACCCGCCTGGGCAGCGAGACCTCATCTCTACAATAAAAAATCAAAAAATCAGCTGGGCGTGGTAGCGCATGCCTGTAATTCCGGCTACTTGGAAGGCTGAGGCGGAAGGATCACCGGAGCCCAGCAGGTCGAGGCTGCGGTGGCCAGGAGCGGCCACTGCCCTCCAGTCTGGGCGACAGAGTGAGACTCCAACTCAAAAAAAAAAAAAAAAAGTACGTATTATTTCAGATATTTCTGCATATTTTGGAATGGCCTGTCTGGTGACTTGTAATTTCCAAGAAGATGACACATTAACTGAAATCCCAAGTTCCTTTACTGCTTCATTTCACGAAGATGCCAAAGCTGATCAAAGAAACAATCGCATTGAACCACACTGTTTTGTATGGTTATGATAAGGAGATGATCAAAGTATGATTTCACAAAGCACAGTTTATTGCCATACAAAAATAATTTTTTTTAGGTTCACAACGCTTGAAGAGGGGGAGAATAATGTGAGCAAATCTCACAGGAAATATACTCAATTTATGAGTCACAATAGTCACATAGTGAGTGAATTCCAAACTTACTAAAAAGTCTAGCAGCTCAATCAGGATAGAAACAAGCTTCTGTGAAAACAAAAGTCTAGTTAAATTTGAGGTGTACCTTTTTTCCCCCGGGTGATTTCTCAGAAGAGATGGTGCCCAACACAGTGGAGATCCTAAGAAATGCAAAAGGCCCTTCAGAGCTACAGGGTGCTGTCAGTGCTGGTAGGCGAGGCCCTATGGTGGCCTGAGCTGGCAGTCTTCCAAGAAGTGGCTGGCAGTGCAACCCTGCCACAGAATACACTCGCCGTCTTCAGAGAAGCGGTTGATACCTGCCTAAGCTCTCAAAGAGTCCATCAAATTCTTAGGTTTATATGTATTTTGAAGCTTAGTAGTCGAGGTCAGTAGCTTACATATGGGTTCTGGTAAGGTCTAGTGTCACATTTGGAAAAGGAGGTGAGAAGTACACTCCAATTTCTTGTCACAGCAAAACAGCAAATGATATAAGTGTTTGGAATCCTTTCAAAGCTACGTAACACTTGTGAACTCTAAGCTTACTGTTTTATGTGTGTTCCTTCTCTGAGGAGTATCTTTGGGTTATCCTTGCCTAAACTGGTGAATATCTTTCAAAATGAAAATGAGAAAATTTAATTAGAAAAATATGACTGTATTGATGTGGATCTTTGCAGTCTTCAAGCTACAAATAGGAAAATGATGTGCTCTCCAACATTTTGTTTATTTTTCAGTAGTACCTACAATGCTTATAGTAAAAATTAGCGCTTCGGTGGTTAAATTAAGATACCTATCTCCCAGTTCAAGTTTGGCAACTTTTATATTTGATATAAAACTCTGTTTTGAACTGCTAGGGGTATGTTTAGTATTGCCTATGAAATAATAATCATCAGCTTATATTGTAATCAGATATTTAGTATTGTATGTGGCAAATGTTTCCTCTTCCTTTTAAGTAGGGATATACTAAGGTGGATGTAAGCCAAGAAAATCTACTTAAAATCAGCTTGTTAATAATTAAGAAATCACTTATGCCATGTCTACATAAAGAAGGAAATTAGAATGACAGTCTTTCAGCCCAGTGGTCATCAAAACTCTAGCTTTCGAAGTAGGAAAACAAAGCTGCTAGGCCTTCTTAACTATGCTACATGGCAGGCCAAAATATGAACATAATACATGGAAAAGCTTGTGGAACACCCCTGGCTAATAAGATCTTATTCTAGGCCATGAAAGAGTGATGAGAAATGGAGTCTGGTCTGTGTGGGGTAGTGGATCAGGAGACGGGAATACAAGGAAAACTGTGATTGCTGGAAAAGTACTTATTTTTGTGCTCCTCCATTTTGTTTTTATTATGACAGAAGACTTTGTATACACATCTCTAGCTGTATAAAATGCAAACTATTCAGTTTTTTCATGTTTGCAATGCATTAAAGTATATTAGGACTCACATTCAAAAGAGGAATGATTATAGAAACCAAATGTTGTTTCAAATACTATGTTAAATCTTATTATTCACAATTATATTTGTAAATATCATAATTATAATTAATTTAGAGCCATGGGCAAAGTTTTCATATACTTAATTTAGTGTTTTTCCTTTAGAAAAACATGATGGGGGAATAGTAGAAGAGAGAGCTTGTCGTTCATCTATCTGTCTTGATATCTAACACAATATAATCATCCCTTGGTTTCCACGAAGGATTGGTTCCAGGACAGCCTGCAGATGCCAAAATCCGTGGATACTCAAGTTGCTTATATACAATGATGTAGTATTTGCATGTAGCCTATGCACATCTTATTTGTGAGCCCTAAGACAATAGAAATATGTGAATAATTGTTATACTGTATTTTAAAAAAATGATTTCTTATTTAAAATTATTTTTATAAATGTTTTTGATCCACGATTGGAAGAATCTGCAGGTGTGGGACCCGTGGATAGGGAGGGCCAGTTGTAGGCTCAGAGGTTGGCCCAAGAAAAGCACCTCATCAAGTGATAATCTTTTCCAGGAGAGGGGAATATTGGGTGCATCTAAATGTATACTAAATAGAAAATTTTATTTCCCAAGCCAGGTAAGATTTAAAAAGTATCCTTGAATATGCACAACACGTTTGAAATATCTTTTAAAGACCCTTTGTAGGGAGTTTTGAAGATCAGGTAATACAGACTATACAGACACCAAGATCCTGATTCTTTCAACTTTGGCTGATGGACAACTTCAGCATTTTAAAATGAACACAGAAGAAGGAATTGTAGAGATAATGCAGTAATTAAAATTATGACTCCCTAGCATAAATGAACTTAAGCAAAAAATTTGATAATAAGTGACTAGG
>NW_007218592.1:0-708 GCF_000164805.1 Carlito syrichta | reverse complement strand
GCGATCACTCATGAATTATCACACAGCTTGTCCTCCTGTAGAATATATATGATTTTGAATACTAATATTATACAATAAATTCTACCTGCTTGAGAATAGGAACACACATACAGGTTAGATTGAATCACCTTGTTTTCTCACTTATTATAGTTGTAGGCATTCATTTATCAAGCTTTTAGGAGCTATGTTAGCATAAAAACCCACCTATAGTCATCATTCATATGAGGATAAAGGTTCATAAAGGTGGTCAGTGAATCACCTTCCTCAAAAGTATAGTTAGCTAGGAGGAATAAGTTCCAGTGTTTGATAGTACAGTAGGTTAGCTATAGCAAATGACAATTTAAGTTACTTTTTCAAATAGCTAGGAGAGAGGATTTTGAATGTTACAAACACAAATAAATGATAAAGGTTTGAGGTGATGGATATGCTAATTAGCCCAATTTGATCATTACACATTGTATACATGCATAAAACAACATACTGTACTCCATAAATATGTATAATTATGTATGCAGTAAAATATGGAAATAAATATATAAAATAAAAAAATTTGCCATTACTTTACATTTGGTCAAATGTGTGTTTCTGAAGTTATATCTGTTCTTAAAGCTATTTGAGAGGTCACAGTTTCTGCCATTTTCCATAACACCTCAGTTTGACAAGGACACGAAATCCTGAAAAAACTCCAAAATGTGTTTGCATCGCAGG
>NW_007218591.1:0-626 GCF_000164805.1 Carlito syrichta | reverse complement strand
TTAGGAGCTATGTTAGCATAAAAACCCACCTATAGTCATCATTCATATGAGGATAAAGGTTCATAAAGGTGGTCAGTGAATCACCTTCCTCAAAAGTATAGTTAGCTAGGAGGAATAAGTTCCAGTGTTTGAGAGTACAGTAGGTTAGCTATAGCAAATGACAATTTAAGTTACTTTTTCAAATAGCTAGGAGAGAGGATTTTTGAATGTTACAAACACAAATAAATGATAAAGGTTTGAGGTGATGGATATGCTAATTAGCCCAATTTGATCATTACACATTGTATACATGCATAAAACAACATACTGTACTCCATAAATATGTATAATTATGTATGCAGTAAAATATGGAAATAAATATATAAAATAAAAAAATTTGCCATTACTTTACATTTGGTCAAATGTGTGTTTCTGAAGTTATATCTGTTCTTAAAGCTATTTGAGAGGTCACAGTTTCTGCCATTTTCCATAACACCTCAGTTTGACAAGGACACGAAATCCTGAAAAAAACTCCAAAATGTGTTTGCATCGCACGGTTGCCCTTGTAGGTGAAACAGCCACTGGACAAAAGGCATTCTGGGGTGCATTTATTCCCTGCAGTTGAACGGGATGGTCTTGGATCTGGA
>NW_007218590.1:0-774 GCF_000164805.1 Carlito syrichta | reverse complement strand
AAACATATAGTAAAGTTGAAGTCTGGAACTGTGATAACTCATGCTTTGTTTCTTTTGATCAGATTCTTTTGGCTATTCATGCTTGTTTACGGTTTCATATGAATTATTTATTGTAATTTCCAGGTCTGAGAAGAATGATGTTAACTTAATGGTTATTTCATTGAATCCATAGATTGAATAAAAGGCTAATTTTTCCATTGAAATAGGTAAGTAAAGTCAGGGAATCAAGCATGTCAAATTGTCATTTATGACATCAGCCTCAGAACTTTGACATCATAATGGGGGGGGGCTTGCCTACTAGCAATCCTTAGTCTTCAAGCACTTGTGTACAGTGCTCTGTCAAATGCGGTAGACAAGGTGGATTTCATACCCAAGAAGTGAAGAGAACCATATGTTCACACCTATCCAAAAATTTCTCCAGGGTTATGTGACCATTTAAAACTTCTCTAAACGAGGTAGTCTTTTTTTTTTTTTGAGTTGGAGTCTCACTCGGTCACTTAGAATGGAGTACAGTGGCCACTCCCAGGCACTGCCGCCTTGACCTGCTGGGCTCCGGCGATCATTCCACAACAGTCTTCAAGTAGCCAGAACTACATGTGCGCACTACCATGCCCGGCTGATTTTTTCATTTATTGTAGAGAGGAAGTCTTGCTGCCCAGGTGGGTCTCGAATCCGCGGGCTCATGCAATCCACTCACCTCAGCCTTCTAAAGGTGCGGGATTACAGGCTGAGACACCGAGCCTGGCCATCTTTATTTTTTAAAGCAATCTGTAT
>NW_007218589.1:0-747 GCF_000164805.1 Carlito syrichta | reverse complement strand
TTCATTGAATCCATAGATTGAATAAAAGGCTAATTTTTCCATTGAAATAGGTAAGTAAAGTCAGGGAATCAAGCATGTCAAATGTCATTTATGACATCAGCCTCAGAACTTTGACATCATAATGGGGGGGGCTTGCCTACTAGCAATCCTTAGTCTTCAAGCACTTGTGTACAGTGCTCTGTCAAATGCGGTAGACAAGGTGGATTTCATACCCAAGAAGTGAAGAGAACCATATGTTCACACCTATCCAAAAATTTCTCCAGGGTTATGTGACCATTTAAGACTTCTCTAAACGAGGTAGTCTTTTTTTTTTTTGAGTTGGAGTCTCACTCGGTCACTTAGAATGGAGTACAGTGGCCACTCCCAGGCACTGCCGCCTTGACCTGCTGGGCTCCGGCGATCATTCCACAACAGTCTTCAAGTAGCCAGAACTACATGTGCGCACTACCATGCCCGGCTGATTTTTTCATTTATTGTAGAGAGGAAGTCTTGCTGCCCAGGTGGGTCTCGAATCCGCGGGCTCATGCAATCCACTCACCTCAGCCTTCTAAAGGTGCGGGATTACAGGCTGAGACACCGAGCCTGGCCATCTTTATTTTTTAAAGCAATCTGTATTGAGAAGACCAAGAAACACACAAACTGGGAGGTGACCTGAGGGGGTTGGCCAATATGTAGTCTTTTATCATTATGATCACGGAGTCCTGTTGGAGCTTGGTTATAGCACAACCAAATAATATTTTAGTACTG
>NW_007218588.1:0-3827 GCF_000164805.1 Carlito syrichta | reverse complement strand
AATTTTTCCATTGAAATAGGTAAGTAAAGTCAGGGAATCAAGCATGTCAAATTGTCATTTATGACATCAGCCTCAGAACTTGACATCATAATGGGGGGGGCTTGCCTACTGAGCAATCCTTAGTCTTCAAGCACTTGTGTACAGTGCTCTGTCAAATGCGGTAGACAAGGTGGATTTCATACCCAAGAAGTGAAGAGAACCATATGTTCACACCTATCCAAAAATTTCTCCAGGGTTATGTGACCATTTAAGACTTCTCTAAACGAGGTAGTCTTTTTTTTTTTGAGTTGGAGTCTCACTTGGTCACTTAGAATGGAGTACAGTGGCCACTCCCAGGCACTGCCGCCTTGACCTGCTGGGCTCCGGCGATCATTCCACAACAGTCTTCAAGTAGCCAGAACTACATGTGCGCACTACCATGCCCGGCTGATTTTTTCATTTATTGTAGAGAGGAAGTCTTGCTGCCCAGGTGGGTCTCGAATCCGCGGGCTCATGCAATCCACTCACCTCAGCCTTCTAAAGGTGCAGGATTACAGGCTGAGACACCGAGCCTGGCCATCTTTATTTTTTAAAGCAATCTGTATTGAGAAGACCAAGAAACACACAAACTGGGAGGTGACCTGAGGGGGTTGGCCAATATGTAGTCTTTTATCATTATGATCACGGAGTCCTGTTGGAGCTTGGTTATAGCACAACCAAATAATATTTTAGTACTTTCTTTAGTTTAGAAACTTTTGGATGTCTTTAGTATGGTGTAACAACTGAAGAGCAGTTTTTCGTACAGGATTTGAACATTGCTTTTGCTAAGATCAAAATCACCTTTCCAGAATCTTCAATTATCTAAATTTTTATGTTAATGCAGATCCCAAATACTTACTACTTTGTAAATCTCCATGTTATTTTGTTTTATATAGAGTGGGCCCCAAATTCTCTTTTTTCTGTGTGTCTCATTTTAAATGCTTGGTGATTAAAAGTATCAGATTAATTGGATACTTTGTTGCAGAGTACAGCATTGTGTCTTAGGTAGAGAAAATACTAGGGGATTCAATGGAAATACCCTTTTAAAAATATAAATTGGGTTAAAATATAATGGGAATGTCATTTTATATTTCCTTCAAATATATTAGGGATACTTTCTCTAAGGATTGCACATCTGTAACATTAAATCAAAATTAAAAGCAGAAAATACAGAGTGCACCATGAAATTGTACACAAATTTTCAGAATGGAAAAAGCTGTATTAAATTACAATACTGTTTTATTTTCTAAAATATTTTTGATTTATTATGCATTCTGCCTACTGAATAGCACTGAGGTACACTGAATCTCAAGGTTCAGTTTTCTAAGAGTGATATAGATCTGGAATCTCAACAAATTTCAATTTAGGCAGAATAAAACATTCATAATTTATGTGAGAAACACTGTAGTTGTCAATTTTGAAGGCCGAATTATACCATATATTCCAACGTATTATAAAGAAAATAAGTTATCATTAGAGTATTATACAATTCTTAAAAAATCAATCTCGTTGAGCTCGTTTACTCAGCTTGTAATCCCGCTCCTTTGGGAGGCTGAGGTGAGTGGACTTCCTGAGTCCGTGGGTTCAAGACCTGCCTGGGCAGCGAGAGCTCATATCTACAATAAATCAAAATAGTAGCTTGGTGTGATAGTGCGCACCGTAATTCCGGCTACTCGGAGGACTGACTCAGAAGGATCGCCAGAGCCCAGTAAGTTGAGGTTGTGGGGGCTGGGAGTGGCCACTGCACTCCAGTCTGGGTGACAGAGTGAGACTCCAAGACACACATACAAAAAATCAGTCTCAGCATAATGAACATTTCTAGGCCCAACAATAAATTGTAACCATTTTTAAAGTAAAAAAGTAATAAAAAATAGAATAAACAAATAAAATCAGTTGCATGTTTTACAGCTTTCATTTACTTATTTATTTAATTATTTATTTTAATTTTTTTATAATGTGGAGTACAATTCAGAGTTAGATATACAAACATTGATTATGTAGTGTTCCTGGTTGATGGACTATGCCCCTCCCTTCCTTAGCTGTATCCCTCCACTGCCAATCTCACCCATCCCCCTAAACAGGTTTCCACTACTGCCAATCACATTCTTATAGCACTATAAGTGATCAAGCTCAGCTCATGAGTGAGAACATATGCAGCTATGTTCTTTCCTTCTGTGATAATTCACTGAAAATGACCTACCTCATATCCATCAAATGTTCTGCAAAATCCTTCTATCTATCCTTTTTTATGGCTGCTTAATATTCCACTGTGTGTATACCACATTTATTTTATCCTTTCCAGCTTAGATGGGCAACATGATTGGTACCATATTTTTTGCAATTGTGATTAGAGCTGCAAAAAACATACTGGTGCATGTATCTTTTTGGAAAAATGATTTGAGATTCTCCAGGTATATTCTCAACAGGTAATTATTGAGTCACATGGTAGGACAATATCTTGTCCCTTTACAACCACCAAACTGTATTCCAAAGATGTTGCTCTACTTTTCAGTCCACATCCAGTGCAATTAAATGTAATTCTTCCCAAATCCTTACCTGCATCTGTTATTTTTTGTTTTATTAATGAAGGCCAGTCTTACAGTGGGTATGTGGTATTTCAAAGTGGTTTCATTTGCATTTCTTTGATGATGAGTGAGGCTGAGCAATTTCCATGTGTCTGCTGGCTGCCTCTATCTCTTGTTATGAAAAGTGTCCAATCACGTATTTTGCACACTTTTCAAAGGGAATGTTTGTCTATTTTTTCTGAGTTTTTGAGTTTCTTGTAGATCCCAGATGTCATGCCTTTTTACAGATATATAGTTCGAGAATCGTTTTCCCCATTCTCTTGGCTGTATCTCTGCTCTTCTGATGGTTTCTTTTGTTTTTCAGAAGTATATTAATTTGAAGAGATCCCACTTGTCGAACTTCTTAAGGTATGGTTATTTAGGTCTCTAGATGAAATAGTTTGCGGTTCCAGTTTCCCTAATGAGTGTACCTGCGATTCTATGATTATTATAATTTGGTGTTTTACATTTAGGTCTTTGATCCATTCCGAGTTAATGTGTATGGTGATAGATAGGGGTCCTGTTTCAATCTTGTGTATGTTGTCAGCCTTTTCCCAGCACCATTTACTGAATATGTTCTCCATTACCCAGTTGGTCTTGTAGGTTTTTTCAAAGACGTGTGGTTTGAGAATTTGAGGATTTCATTCTCTGTCCTGATCCATTGGCCAATGTACCTATTTTTGTACAAATACCAGGCTGTGTTTATTACTGTAAACATTTAGTAAAGTTTGAAGACTGGAACTGCGATAGCCCCTGCTTTGTTTCCTTTGATAAGAATCTTTTGGCGATTCTTGATTGTTTACGGTTTCATATGAATCCTTTATGTAATTTCCAGGTCTGAGAAGAATGATGTTAACTTAATGGTTATTTCATTGAATCTGTAGATTGTCTAAAATGCTAATTTTTACATTAAAAATGTAAGTAAAGTCAGGGAAACAAGCATGTCAAATTGTCATTTATGACAACAACCTCAGAACTTTAACATCATAATAGGAGGGACATGAACTACTGAGCAATCCATAGGCTTCAGGAACTTGTGTACAGTGCTCTGGCAAATGCGGTAGATAAGATGGATTTCCTTCCCTAGTAGTGTGTGTTTATACCTATCCAAAAATTTCTCCAGGGAAAAGAGACCATTCAAGAATCCTCTAAACGAGGTAGTCTTTTGTTTTTAAGCAGTCTTATTGAAAGGACTGAGAAACATCCAACCTGGGAGGGGACATGAGGGGGTTGCCAGCGAGATAG
>NW_007218587.1:0-775 GCF_000164805.1 Carlito syrichta | reverse complement strand
GTACAGTGCTCTGTCAATGCGGTAGACAAGGTGGATTTCATACCCAAGAAGTGAAGAGAACCATATGTTCACACCTATCCAAAAATTTCTCCAGGGTTATGTGACCATTTAAGACTTCTCTAAACGAGGTAGTCTTTTTTTTTTTTGAGTTGGAGTCTCACTCGGTCACTTAGAATGGAGTACAGTGGCCACTCCCAGGCACTGCCGCCTTGACCTGCTGGGCTCCGGCGATCATTCCACAACAGTCTTCAAGTAGCCAGAACTACATGTGCGCACTACCATGCCCGGCTGATTTTTTCATTTATTGTAGAGAGGAAGTCTTGCTGCCCAGGTGGGTCTCGAATCCGCGGGCTCATGCAATCCACTCACCTCAGCCTTCTAAAGGTGCGGGATTACAGGCTGAGACACCGAGCCTGGCCATCTTTATTTTTTAAAGCAATCTGTATTGAGAAGACCAAGAAACACACAAACTGGGAGGTGACCTGAGGGGGTTGGCCAATATGTAGTCTTTTATCATTATGATCACGGAGTCCTGTTGGAGCTTGGTTATAGCACAACCAAATAATATTTTAGTACTTTCTTTAGTTTAGAAACTTTTGGATGTCTTTAGTATGGTGTAACAACTGAAGAGCAGTTTTTCGTACAGGATTTGAACATTGCTTTTGCTAAGATCAAAATCACCTTTCCAGAATCTTCAATTATCTAAATTTTTATGTTAATGCAGATCCCAAATACTTACTACTTGGTAAATCTCCATGTTATTTTGTTTTATATA
>NW_007218586.1:0-653 GCF_000164805.1 Carlito syrichta | reverse complement strand
CGATCATTCCACAACAGTCTTCAAGTAGCCAGAACTACATGTGCGCACTACCATGCCCGGCTGATTTTTTCATTTATTGTAGAGAGGAAGTCTTGCTGCCCAGGTGGGTCTCGAATCCGCGGGCTCATGCAATCCACTCACCTCAGCCTTCTAAAGGTGCGGGATTACAGGCTGAGACACCGAGCCTGGCCATCTTTATTTTTTAAAGCAATCTGTATTGAGAAGACCAAGAAACACACAAACTGGGAGGTGACCTGAGGGGGTTGGCCAATATGTAGTCTTTTATCATTATGATCACGGAGTCCTGTTGGAGCTTGGTTATAGCACAACCAAATAATATTTTAGTACTTTCTTTAGTTTAGAAACTTTTGGATGTCTTTAGTATGGTGTAACAACTGAAGAGCAGTTTTTCGTACAGGATTTGAACATTGCTTTTGCTAAGATCAAAATCACCTTTTCAGAATCTTCAATTATCTAAATTTTTATGTTAATGCAGATCCCAAATACTTACTACTTTGTAAATCTCCATGTTATTTTGTTTTATATAGAGTGGGCCCCAAATTCTCTTTTTTCTGTGTGTCTCATTTTAAATGCTTGGTGATTAAAAGTATCAGATTAATTGGATACTTTGTTGCAGAGTACAGCATTGTGTC
>NW_007218585.1:0-3580 GCF_000164805.1 Carlito syrichta | reverse complement strand
TCCATTTAAGACTTCTCTAAACGAGGTAGTCTTTTTTTTTTGAGTTGGAGTCTCACTCGGTCACTTAGAATGGAGTACAGTGGCCACTCCCAGGCACTGCCGCCTTGACCTGCTGGGCTCCGGCGATCATTCCACAACAGTCTTCAAGTAGCCAGAACTACATGTGCGCACTACCATGCCCGGCTGATTTTTTCATTTATTGTAGAGAGGAAGTCTTGCTGCCCAGGTGGGTCTCGAATCCGCGGGCTCATGCAATCCACTCACCTCAGCCTTCTAAAGGTGCGGGATTACAGGCTGAGACACCGAGCCTGGCCATCTTTATTTTTTAAAGCAATCTGTATTGAGAAGACCAAGAAACACACAAACTGGGAGGTGACCTGAGGGGGTTGGCCAATATGTAGTCTTTTATCATTATGATCACGGAGTCCTGTTGGAGCTTGGTTATAGCACAACCAAATAATATTTTAGTACTTTCTTTAGTTTAGAAACTTTTGGATGTCTTTAGTATGGTGTAACAACTGAAGAGCAGTCTTTCGTACAGGATTTGAACATTGCTTTTGCTAAGATCAAAATCACCTTTCCAGAATCTTCAATTATCTAAATTTTTATGTTAATGCAGATCCCAAATACTTACTACTTTGTAAATCTCCATGTTATTTTGTTTTATATAGAGTGGGCCCCAAATTCTCTTTTTTCTGTGTGTCTCATTTTAAATGCTTGGTGATTAAAAGTATCAGATTAATTGGATACTTTGTTGCAGAGTACAGCATTGTGTCTTAGATAGAGAAAATACTAGGGGATTCAATGGAAATACCCTTTTAAAAATATAAATTGGGTTAAAATATAATGGGAATGTCATTTTATATTTCCTTCAAATATATTAGGGATACTTTCTCTAAGGATTGCACATCTGTAACATTAAATCAAAATTAAAAGCAGAAAATACAGAGTGCACCATGAAATTGTACACAAATTTTCAGAATGGAAAAAGCTGTATTAAATTACAATACTGTTTTATTTTCTAAAATATTTTTGATTTATTATGCATTCTGCCTACTGAATAGCACTGAGGTACACTGAATCTCAAGGTTCAGTTTTCTAAGAGTGATATAGATCTGGAATCTCAACAAATTTCAATTTAGGCAGAATAAAACATTCATAATTTATGTGAGAAACACTGTAGTTGTCAATTTTGAAGGCCGAATTATACCATATATTCCAACGTATTATAAAGAAAATAAGTTATCATTAGAGTATTATACAATTCTTAAAAAATCAATCTCGTTGAGCTCGTTTACTCAGCTTGTAATCCCGCTCCTTTGGGAGGCTGAGGTGAGTGGACTTCCTGAGTCCGTGGGTTCAAGACCTGCCTGGGCAGCGAGAGCTCATATCTACAATAAATCAAAATAGTAGCTTGGTGTGATAGTGCGCACCGTAATTCCGGCTACTCGGAGGACTGACTCAGAAGGATCGCCAGAGCCCAGTAAGTTGAGGTTGTGGGGGCTGGGAGTGGCCACTGCACTCCAGTCTGGGTGACAGAGTGAGACTCCAAGACACACATACAAAAAATCAGTCTCAGCATAATGAACATTTCTAGGCCCAACAATAAATTGTAACCATTTTTAAAGTAAAAAAGTAATAAAAAATAGAATAAACAAATAAAATCAGTTGCATGTTTTACAGCTTTCATTTACTTATTTATTTAATTATTTATTTTAATTTTTTTATAATGTGGAGTACAATTCAGAGTTAGATATACAAACATTGATTATGTAGTGTTCCTGGTTGATGGACTATGCCCCTCCCTTCCTTAGCTGTATCCCTCCACTGCCAATCTCACCCATCCCCCTAAACAGGTTTCCACTACTGCCAATCACATTCTTATAGCACTATAAGTGATCAAGCTCAGCTCATGAGTGAGAACATATGCAGCTATGTCTTTCGTCTGTGATAATCACTGAAAATGACCTACCTCATATCCATCAAATGTTCTGCAAAATCATTCTATCTATCCTTTTTTATGGCTGCTTAATATTCCACTGTGTGTATACCACATTTATTTTATCCTTTCCAGCTTAGATGGGCAACATGATTGGTACCATATTTTTTGCAATTGTGATTAGAGCTGCAAAAAACATACTGGTGCATGTATCTTTTTGGAAAAATGATTTGAGATTCTCCAGGTATATTCTCAACAGGTAATTATTGAGTCACATGGTAGGACAATATCTTGTCCCTTTACAACCACCAAACTGTATTCCAAAGATGTTGCTCTACTTTTCAGTCCACATCCAGTGCAATTTAATATAATTCTTCCCAAATCCTTACCTGCATCTGTTATTTTTTGTTTTATTAATGAAGGCCAGTCTTACAGTGGGTATGTGGTATTTCAAAGTGGTTTCATTTGCATTTCTTTGATGATGAGTGAGGCTGAGCAATTTCCATGTGTCTGCTGGCTGCCTCTATCTCTTGTTATGAAAAGTGTCCAATCACGTATTTTGCACACTTTTCAAAGGGAATGTTTGTCTATTTTTTCTGAGTTTTTGAGTTTCTTGTAGATCCCAGATGTCATGCCTTTTTACAGATATATAGTTCGAGAATCATTTTCCCCATTCTCTTGGCTGTATCTCTGCTCTTCTGATGGTTTCTTTTGTTTTTCAGAAGTATATTAATTTGAAGAGATCCCACTTGTGAACTTCTTAAGGTATGGTTATTTAGGTCTCTAGATGAAATAGTTTGCGGTTCCAGTTTCCCTAATGAGTGTACCTGCGTTTCTATGATTATTATAATTTGGTGTTTTACATTTAGGTCTTTGATCCATTCAGAGTTAATGTGTATGGTGATAGATAGGGGTCCTGTTTCAATCTTGTGTATGTTGTCAGCCTTTTCCCAGCACCATTTACTGAATATGTTCTCCATTACCCAGTTGGTCTTGTAGGTTTTTTCAAAGACGTGTGGTTTGAGAATTTGAGGATTTCATTCTCTGTCCTGATCCATTGGCCAATGTACCTATTTTTGTACAAATACCAGGCTGTGTTTATTACTGTAAACATTTAGTAAAGTTTGAAGACTGGAACTGCGATAGCCCCTGCTTTGTTTCCTTTGATAAGAATCTTTTGGCGATTCTTGATTGTTTACGGTTTCATATGAATCCTTTATGTAATTTCCAGGTCTGAGAAGAATGATGTTAACTTAATGGTTATTTCATTGAATCTGTAGATTGTCTAAAATGCTAATTTTTACATTAAAAATGTAAGTAAAGTCAGGGAAACAAGCATGTCAAATTGTCATTTATGACAACAACCTCAGAACTTTAACATCATAATAGGAGGGACATGAACTACTGAGCAATCCATAGGCTTCAGGAACTTGTGTACAGTGCTCTGGCAAATGCGGTAGATAAGATGGATTTCCTTCCCTAGTAGTGTGTGTTTATACCTATCCAAAAATTTCTCCAGGGAAAAGAGACCATTCAAGAATCCTCTAAACGAGGTAGTCTTTTGTTTTTAAGCAGTCTTATTGAAAGGACTGAGAAACATCCAACCTGGGAGGGGACATGAGGGGGTTGCCAGCGAGATAG
>NW_007218584.1:0-4062 GCF_000164805.1 Carlito syrichta | reverse complement strand
TGTGCCTCATTTTAAAAGTTAGGTGATTAAAAGTATCAGTTTATTCAGATACCTTGCTGCAGAGTACAGCTTTATAAATTAGGTGGAGAAGTTACTATACGTTTCAATGGAAATACTCTTTAAAAAATATAAATTGGGTAAAACATAAAGGGAATGTGATTTTATATTTCCTTCAAATATATAAGAGAAACTTTTTTCTAAGAATTGCACACCTGTAACATTTAATCAAAATTAACAAGCAGAAAATACAGAGTGCACAAGAAAATGTACACATATTTTAAGAATGGATATAGCGGTATTAAATTACAATTCTATTTTATTTTCTAAAATTTTTAAGATTTATTATGCATTCAGTTTTCTTAATAGCACTTTGGTACACTGAATCTCATGGTTCAGTTTTTCAAGTATAATATAGGTCTGGAATCTCAACAAGTTTCAATTTAGGCAGAATAAAACATTCTGAATTTATGTGAGAAACACTGCAGTTGTCAATTTTGAAGGCAGAATTATACGATGTATTCCAACGTAATAAAAGGAAAAGGAGTTATCATTGGAGTATTATACAATATTTAAAAAACCAATCCCTGCATAATGAACATTTTATTATTTATTTAAAGTAAAAAAAATTAAAAAATAGAATAAACAAACTCAGTTACATGTTTTACTGCTTTCATTTATTTATTTACTCAATTATTTATTTTAAATTTTAAAAAATATGGGGTACAATTCAGAGTTAGACATACTAACATTAAGTATGCAGGGTTCCTGGTTGATGAGGTATGCCCCTCCATTCCTTAGCAGAATCCCTCAACTGCCAATCTAACCACTCCCCATAAACAGTTTTTCATTACTGCCAATCATTTTCTTACAGCACTATAAGTGATCAAGTTCAGCTCATGAGTGAGAACACATGGAATTCTGTTCTTTGTTTCTGTGATAAATCACTGAAAATGGCCTACCTCATGTCCATCAAACGTTCTGAAAATCCTTATATCTGTCCTATTTTATGGCTGCATAATAATCCACTGTGTATATACCACATTTATTTTATCCATTCCAACTTTCATGGGCAACATGGTTGGTACCAAGTTCTTTGCAAATGTGATTAGAGCTGCAAAAAACATACTGGGACAGGTATCTTTTTGGTAAAATGATTTGAGTTTCTCCAGGTATATTCTCTACAGGGGATTTACTGAGTCATCAATATCTTTTCCCATTACAAACCACCACATTTTTTTTCAAAATTTTGCTCTACATTTCACTCCACATGCATTGTAGAAGCATTTATTTCTTCCCAAATCCTGAGTTGCATCAGTTATTTTTTGTTTTATTAATGATGGCCAGTATTACAGGTGGTATGTGGTATTTCAAAATGGTTTCATTTGCAGTTCTTTGATGATGAATGAGGTTGAGCAATTTTCATGTGTCTGCTGGCTGCCCATATCTCTTCTTATGAAAAGTGTCCAATCACGTATTTTGCACACTTGTCAAAGAGAATGTTTTTTTCTGAATATTCTGAGCGCCTGAGTTTCTTGTAGATCCTAGATGTTAAGCCTTTTTACAGATATGTAGGCGGAGAACCGTTTTTCCCATTCTGTTGACTGTCTCCCTGGCTTCTGACCGTTTCTTTTGTTTTGCAAACGTATATTAATTTAATGAGATCCCAGTTGTCTAACTTACTTCTTAAGGCATGGGTATTTAAGGCTCTGAAGTGTAATTATTTTCCGGTTCCAGTTTCCCTAATGGAGTCTCCTGCGTTTTCTAAGATTATTATAATTTGGAGTTTTACCTTTAGGTCTTTGATCCATTTAGAGTTAATGGTATGGTGATAGATAGGGGTCCTGTTTCTATCTTGTGCATGTTGTCAGTCTTTTCCCAGCACCATTTAATGAATATGTTCTCCATTACCCAGTGGGTCTTGGAGGTTTTTTTCAAAGATGAGTTGGTTGAGAATTTGAGAATTTCATTCTCTCTCCTGATCCATTGGCCTATGAACCTATTCTTGTACCAATACCAGGCTGTGATGATTACTGTAATCACATAGTAAAGCTTGAAGTCTGGACCTGCTATAGCTACTGCTTTGTTTCTTTTGATAAGATTCTTTTGGCTATTGATTGTTTATGGTTTCATATAAATTCTTTATTGTAAACTCCATATCAGAGAAGGATGATGCTAACTTATTGGTTTTTTTCATTGAATCTTTAGATTGACTAAAATGCTAATTCTTTATTAAAAGAGGTCAGTAAAGTCAGGAAAACAAGAATATCAAATTGTCATTCATGACATCAGCCTTAGTACTTTGACATCACAATGGCAGGGACCTTGACTACTGAGCAATGCTTAGGCTTCAAGCACTTATGTACACTCCTCTGCCTAATGCGGTAGACATGGTGTATTTCATTCCCAAGAAGTGAAGTTAACAATGTGTTCATATGCTGAACACATCCAAAAATTTCTCCACGGATAAGTGACCATTCAAGAATCCTCTAAAAGAGGTAGTCTTTTTTTTAAGCAGTCTTAATTGAGAGGACTGAGAAACGTCCAAACTGGGAGAGGACCTCAGGGGATTGCCAGCGAGGTACTCTTTTATTATTATGATCACCAAGTCTTGTTGGAGCTTGGTTATAGCACAATGAAATAATATTTAAGCACTTTCTTTACTTTAGAAACTTTTGATGTTTTTAGTGCTGTGTAACAGCCTTTAGCAGTTTCTCCTCCAGGATTTGAAAATTTCTTATGCTAAGATCATAATCAATTTTTCAGAATTTTCAGTTACCTAAATTTTTTTACTAATGTAGAGCCCAAATACTTACTACTTTGTAAATCTCCATGTTATTTTGGTTTATATATATTGGGCCACAAATTCTCTTCTGTGTGGCTCATTGTAAATGCTGGGTGATTAAAAGTATCAGATTAATCTAATACTTTGATGCAGAGTACAGCATTATGTCTTAGGTAAAGAAAACACTAGGGGATTCAATGGAAATACTCCTTTAAAAATATAAATTGGGTTAAAATATAAAGGGAATGTGATTTTATATTTCCTTCAAATATATAAGGCAAACTATTCTCGAAGGATTGCTCATCTGTAACATTTTCTTTTATTTTCTTTTTTTTCTTCTTTTTGAGTTGGAGTCTCACTCTGTCACCCAGACTGGAGTGCATTGGCCGCTCCCGGCAGCGCAGCCTCGACCTGCTGGGCTCAGGCCATCATTCTGCCTCAACCTTCCTAGTAGCAGGAACTACAGGTGCGCGCTACCATGCTCGGCTGATTTATTGATTTAACGTAGAGATGAGGTCTTGCTGCCTAGATGGATGTTGAAACCGTGGGCTCAGGCAATCCACTCACCTCAACCTCACAAAGGCACGGGATTACAGGCTGAGACACCGAGCCCAGCTGTCTTTTTTTTTTAAGCAGTCTTTATCGAGAGTATCAAGAAACACCCAAACAGGGAGAGGAACTGAGGGGTTTGGCCAAGAGGTAGTTTTTATTATTATGGTCACGGAGTCCTGTTGGAAATTGGTTATAGCACAACCAAATAATATTTTAGCACTTTCTTTCGTTTTGAAACATTTGGATGTTTTAATATTGTGTAACAGCCGTTGAGCAGTTTTTCCTACAGGATTTGAACATTGCTATTGCTAAGATCATAATCAATTTTCCTGAATTGTCAATTATCTAAAATTTTATACTAATGCAGATCCCAAATAATTACTACGTGTAAATCTCTATGTTATTTTGGTTCATGTATATTGGGCCCCAAATTCTCTCTTTTCTGTGTGATTTTAAATGCTTGGTGATTAAAAGTATCAGATCAATCGGACACTTTCTTGTAGAGTACAGCATTATGTCTTAGGGAGAGAAAATACTAGGGGACTCAATGGAAATACTCTTTTAAAAATATAAATTGTGTCAAAATATAGATGGAATGTGATTTTATATTTCCTTCAAATATATAAGGGAAACTTTCTCTAAGGATTGCACATCTGTAACATTTATTCAAAAGTAACAAGCAGAAAATACAGAGGGCACCAAGAAAATGTACACAAATTTCAGCATGG
>NW_007218583.1:0-3977 GCF_000164805.1 Carlito syrichta | reverse complement strand
CCTCCAGGTGTATTCTATATAGGGGAATTAGTGTCACATGGTAGGTCAAAATCTTGTCCCTTTACAAATCACCACACTGTTTTCCAGAGATGTTGCTCTACTTTTCAGTCCACATGCAGTGTAGAAGCATTTATTTCTTCCTAAATCCTGATCTGCATCTGTTATTGTTCGCTTTATTAATGATGGCCAGTCTTACAGGGTGTATGTGTTATTTCAAAGTGTTTTCATTTGCATTTCTTTGATGATTAGTGAGACTGAAAAATTTTCATGTGCCTGCTGGCTGCCCGTATCTCTTCCTACGAAAAATGTCCAATCACGTATTTTGCACACATTTCAAAGGGAATGTTTGTCTGATTTTTCTGAGTGTTTGAGTTTCTTGTAGCTCCTTTATGTTATGCCTTTGTACAGATATATAGGTGGAGAATCGTTTTTCCCATTCTGGTGGCTGTATCCCTGCTCTTCTGATGGTTTCTTTTGTTTTGCAGAACTATATTAATTTGATGAGATCCCACTTGTCTAAATTACTTCTTAAGGCATGGGTATTTAGGGCTCTGAAAGGCAGTTAATTTCCGGTTCCAGTTTCACTAATGGTGTCTCCTTCGTTTCCTAAGATTATTATAATTTGGTGTTTTACGCTTAGTTCTTTGATCCATTTAGAATTAATGTGTATAGTGATAGATAGTGGTCCTGTTTCAATCTTGTGCGTGTTGTCAGCCTTTTCCCAGCACCATTTACTGAATATGTTCTCAATTACCCAGTGGGTCTTGGAGGTTTATTCAAAGATGAGTTGGTTGAGAAGTTAGGATTTCATTCTCTCTCCAGATCCATTGGCCTATGTACCTAACTTGTACCAATAAAAGGCTGTGTTTATTAATGTAAACATATAGTAAAGTTTGAAGTCTGGAACTGCAAGAGCTCCTGCTTTGTTTCTTTTGATAAGATTCTTTTGGCTCTACATGATTGTTTATGGTTTCACATGAATTCTTTTTTTTTTTTTTTTGACTTGGATTCTTACACTGTCGGCCAGACTTGAGAGCACTAACTGTTCTCGGCCACCGCAACCTCGACCTGCTGGATCCGGTGATCCTTCCGCCTCAGCCTTCGAATTATCCGGAATTACATGCATGCTGTACCACAGCTGGGTGATTTTTTGATTTATTGTAGAGATGAGGTCTTGCTGCCCAGGTGGGTATCGAACCCGCGGGCTCAGGCAATCCACTCACCTCAGCCTCCCAAAGGAGCAGGATTACAGACTGAGCCATCCCGCCCGGCCATATGAATACTTTATTGTAATCTCCATGTCTGAGAATAATGATGTTAGCTTAATCATTATTTCATTGAATCTGTGGATTGACGAAAAGACTCATTTTTACATTAAAAGTGGTAAGTAAACTTAGGTAAACAAGCATGTCAAATTGTCATTGATGACTTCAGCCTCAGGCTTTGACATCATAATGGGAGGGACCTTGACTACTGAGCAAGTCTTTGGTTTCAAGCACCTGTGTACAGTGCTCTGCCAAATGCGTTAGACATGGTGGATTTCATTCCCAAGAAGCGAAGAGAACCAAGTGTTGACACCTATCCAAAAATTTCTCCAGGGATAAGTGACAATTCAAGAATTCTCTAAACGAGGTAGTCTTTTTTTTTTAAGCAGTCTTTGTTGAGAGGGGGGAAAACTCCCAAACTGGGACGAGACCTGAGAGCGTTGCCAAAGAGGTAGTCTCTTATTATTATGGTCATGAAATCCTGTTGGAGCTTGGTGATAGCACAACCAAATAATATTTTAGCACTTTCTTTAGTTTAGAAACTTTTGGATGCTTTTAGTATTGGGTAAGAGCCTTTGAGCCCTTTTTCCTACATTATTTGAACTGTGCTTATGCTAAGATCATAATCAATTCTCCAGAATTTTCAATTATTTAAAGTTTTATACTAATGCAGAATCCAAATACTACTACTTTGTAAATCTCCCTGTTATTTTGTTTTATATAAATTGGGTTCCAAATTCTCTTTTTTCTGTGTGCCTCATTGTAAATTCTTGGAGATTAAAAGTATCAGATTAATGGGATACTTTGTTTTAGAGTAGAGCATTATGTCTTAGGTAGAGAAAATACTAGGGGATTCAACGGAAATACTCATTTAAAAATATACATTGATTTAAAATATAAAGGGAACATGATTTTATATTTCCTACAAATATATAAGGGAAACTTTTATCTAAGGATTGCACATCTGTAACATTTAATCAAAATTAACAAGCAGAAAATAGAGTGCACCAAAAATATGTACAAAAATTTAAGAATTGAAAAAGCTGTATTAAATTACGATACTGTTTTATTTTTTCAAATTTTTAAGTTTTATTGCATTCTGCCTTCTGAATTGCACTTAGGTACACTGAATATCAAGGTTCAGTTTTCTAAGAATGATATAGATATGGAATCTCAACAAGATTCAATTTAGGCAAAATAAAGCATTCTGAATTTATGTGAGAAACACTGTAGTTGTCAATTTTGAAGGCAGAATTATAGCATATATTCCAACATATTAAAAGGAAAAGGTGTTATCATTGGAATATTATACAATTCTTAGAAAATCAATCCCTACATAATGAATATTTCTAGGCCCACCCTTGAATTGTAAACATTTTTAAAATAAAAACAAAAACAAAAACAAATAAAATCAGTTGCATGTTTTACAACTTTCATTTATTGATTTATTTAATTATTTATTTTAATTTTTTTACATATATAGGGTAGAATTCAGAGTTAGATATAAAAACATTGATTAAGCAGGGTCCATGGTTGAGGTATGCCTCTGTCTTCCTTAGCAGTATCC
Source organism: Carlito syrichta (assembly GCF_000164805.1). Lineage (NCBI taxonomy): Eukaryota > Metazoa > Chordata > Mammalia > Primates > Tarsiidae > Carlito > Carlito syrichta. The sequence goes on along the minus strand of NW_007218583.1, from coordinate 1,145 downwards.
CTCCACTGCCAATTTCACCCCTCCCGCTAAAAAGTTTTCCACTACTCCCAATCACTTTCTTGCAGCACTATAAGTGATCAAGTTCAACTCATGAGTGACAACGTATGGAATTGTGTGCTTTGTTTCTGTGATAAATCACTGGAAATGTCCTTCCTCATATGCAACAAACATTCTGCAAGATCATATCTGTCCTTTTTTATGGCTGCATAATATTCCCCTCTGTATATACCACATTTATTTTATCCATTCAAGCTTTGATGGGTAACGTGGTTGGTACCATGCTTTTTGCAATAGTGATTAGAGGTGAAAAAATCATACATGTGCAGTTATCATTTTGGTAAAATAATTTTAGTTCCTCCAGGTATATTCTCTACAGGGGAATTACTGAGTTGCATGGTAGGTCAACATCTTGTTCCTTTACAAACCACCACACAATTTTCCCCAGATGTTGCTCTACTGGTCAGTGTTCATGAAATGAAGAAGCATTTATTTCTTCCCAAATCCTTACCTGCATCTGTTATTGTTTGTTTTACTAATGATGGCCAGTATCACAGGGGTTATGTGGTATTTCAAAGTGTTTTGATTTGCATTTATTTGATGATGAGTGAGGCCGAGCAAGTTTCATGTGTTTCCTGGCTGCCCAGATCTCTTCTCATGAAATGAGTCCAATCACGTATTAGGCACACTTTTCAAAGGGAATGTTTGTCTGATATTTCTAAGTGTTTGAGTTTCTTGTAGATTCTAGATGCTATGCCTTTTTACAGATATATATGTGGAGAATCGCTTTTCCCATTCTGTTGGGTATATCGCTGCTCTTCTGATGGATTCTTTTGTTTTGCAGAAGTATGTTAATTCGATGAGATCCCATTTGTCTAACTTACTTCTTAAGGCATGGGTATTTAGGGCTTGAAGAAGAATTAGATTCCGGTTCCAGCTTCCCTAAGGGTGTTTCCTGCGTTTTCTTATTATAATTTGGTGTTTTATGTTTATGTCTTTGATTCATTTAGAGTTAATATGTATGGTGATACATGGAGGTACTGTTTCAATATTGTGCAAGTTGTAGCCTTTTCCCAGTACCATTTACTGAATATGTTCTCCATTACCACTGGGACTTGTAGGTTTTTTGAAAGATGAGTTGGTTGAGG
>NW_007218582.1:0-840 GCF_000164805.1 Carlito syrichta | reverse complement strand
CCAGTTTTGAGTGGCAATATGGTGGTACATGTTTTTTGCAATTGTGTTTAGAACTGCAAAAAACATACTGGTGCAACGACCTTTTTGGTAAAATGAATTGAGTTCCTCCAGGTGTATTCTATATAGGGGAATTAGTGTCACATGGTAGGTCAAAATCTTGTCCCTTTACAAATCACCACACTGTTTTCCAGAGATGTTGCTCTACTTTTCAGTCCACATGCAGTGTAGAAGCATTTATTTCTTCCTAAATCCTGATCTGCATCTGTTATTGTTCGCTTTATTAATGATGGCCAGTCTTACAGGGTGTATGTGTTATTTCAAAGTGTTTTCATTTGCATTTCTTTGATGATTAGTGAGACTGAAAAATTTTCATGTGCCTGCTGGCTGCCCGTATCTCTTCCTACGAAAAATGTCCAATCACGTATTTTGCACACATTTCAAAGGGAATGTTTGTCTGATTTTTCTGAGTGTTTGAGTTTCTTGTAGCTCCTTTATGTTATGCCTTTGTACAGATATATAGGTGGAGAATCGTTTTTCCCATTCTGGTGGCTGTATCCCTGCTCTTCTAATGGTTTCTTTTGTTTTGCAGAACTATATTAATTTGATGAGATCCCACTTGTCTAAATTACTTCTTAAGGCATGGGTATTTAGGGCTCTGAAAGGCAGTTAATTTCCGGTTCCAGTTTCGCTAATGGTGTCTCCTTCGTTTCCTAAGATTATTATAATTTGGTGTTTTACGCTTAGTTCTTTGATCCATTTAGAATTAATGTGTATAGTGATAGATAGTGGTCCTGTTTCAATCTTGTGCGTGTTGTCAGCCTTTTCCCAGCACCATTACTG
>NW_007218581.1:0-3796 GCF_000164805.1 Carlito syrichta | reverse complement strand
CGCCAGTCTTACAGGGTGTATGTGTTATTTCAAAGTGTTTTCATTTGCATTTCTTTGATGATTAGTGAGACTGAAAAATTTTCATGTGCCTGATGGCTGCCCGTATCTCTTCCTACGAAAAATGTCCAATCACGTATTTTGCACACATTTCAAAGGGAATGTTTGTCTGATTTTTCTGAGTGTTTGAGTTTCTTGTAGCTCCTTTATGTTATGCCTTTGTACAGATATATAGGTGGAGAATCGTTTTTCCCATTCTGGTGGCTGTATCCCTGCTCTTCTGATGGTTTCTTTTGTTTTGCAGAACTATATTAATTTGATGAGATCCCACTTGTCTAAATTACTTCTTAAGGCATGGGTATTTAGGGCTCTGAAAGGCAGTTAATTTCCGGTTCCAGTTTCGCTAATGGTGTCTCCTTCGTTTCCTAAGATTATTATAATTTGGTGTTTTACGCTTAGTTCTTTGATCCATTTAGAATTAATGTGTATAGTGATAGATAGTGGTCCTGTTTCAATCTTGTGCGTGTTGTCAGCCTTTTCCCAGCACCATTTACTGAATATGTTCTCAATTACCCAGTGGGTCTTGGAGGTTTATTCAAAGATGAGTTGGTTGAGAAGTTAGGATTTCATTCTCTCTCCAGATCCATTCGCCTATGTACCTAACTTGTACCAATAAAAGGCTGTGTTTATTAATGTAAACATATAGTAAAGTTTGAAGTCTGGAACTGCAAGAGCTCCTGCTTTGTTTCTTTTGATAAGATTCTTTTGGCTCTACATGATTGTTTATGGTTTCACATGAATTCTTTTTTTTTTTTTTTTGACTTGGATTCTTACACTGTCGGCCAGACTTGAGAGCACTAACTGTTCTCGGCCACCGCAACCTCGACCTGCTGGATCCGGTGATCCTTCCGCCTCAGCCTTCGAATTATCCGGAATTACATGCATGCTGTACCACAGCTGGGTGATTTTTTGATTTATTGTAGAGATGAGGTCTTGCTGCCCAGGTGGGTATCGAACCCGCGGGCTCAGGCAATCCACTCACCTCAGCCTCCCAAAGGAGCAGGATTACAGACTGAGCCATCCCGCCCGGCCATATGAATACTTTATTGTAATCTCCATGTCTGAGAATAATGATGTTAGCTTAATCATTATTTCATTGAATCTGTGGATTGACGAAAAGACTCATTTTTACATTAAAAGTGGTAAGTAAACTTAGGTAAACAAGCATGTCAAATTGTCATTGATGACTTCAGCCTCAGGCTTTGACATCATAATGGGAGGGACCTTGACTACTGAGCAAGTCTTTGGTTTCAAGCACCTGTGTACAGTGCTCTGCCAAATGCGTTAGACATGGTGGATTTCATTCCCAAGAAGCGAAGAGAACCAAGTGTTGACACCTATCCAAAAATTTCTCCAGGGATAAGTGACAATTCAAGAATTCTCTAAACGAGGTAGTCTTTTTTTTTTAAGCAGTCTTTGTTGAGAGGGGGGAAAACTCCCAAACTGGGACGAGACCTGAGAGCGTTGCCAAAGAGGTAGTCTCTTATTATTATGGTCATGAAATCCTGTTGGAGCTTGGTGATAGCACAACCAAATAATATTTTAGCACTTTCTTTAGTTTAGAAACTTTTGGATGCTTTTAGTATTGGGTAAGAGCCTTTGAGCCCTTTTTCCTACATTATTTGAACTGTGCTTATGCTAAGATCATAATCAATTCTCCAGAATTTTCAATTATTTAAAGTTTTATACTAATGCAGAATCCAAATACTTACTACTTTGTAAATCTCCCTGTTATTTTGTTTTATATAAATTGGGTTCCAAATTCTCTTTTTTCTGTGTGCCTCATTGTAAATTCTTGGAGATTAAAAGTATCAGATTAATGGGATACTTTGTTTTAGAGTAGAGCATTATGTCTTAGGTAGAGAAAATACTAGGGGATTCAACGGAAATACTCATTTAAAAATATACATTGATTTAAAATATAAAGGGAACATGATTTTATATTTCCTACAAATATATAAGGGAAACTTTTATCTAAGGATTGCACATCTGTAACATTTAATCAAAATTAACAAGCAGAAAATAGAGTGCACCAAAAATATGTACACAAATTTAAGAATTGAAAAAGCTGTATTAAATTACGATACTGTTTTATTTTTTCAAATTTTTAAGTTTTATTATGCATTCTGCCTTCTGAATTGCACTTAGGTACACTGAATATCAAGGTTCAGTTTTCTAAGAATGATATAGATATGGAATCTCAACAAGATTCAATTTAGGCAAAATAAAGCATTCTGAATTTATGTGAGAAACACTGTAGTTGTCAATTTTGAAGGCAGAATTATAGCATATATTCCAACATATTAAAAGGAAAAGGTGTTATCATTGGAATATTATACAATTCTTAGAAAATCAATCCCTACATAATGAATATTTCTAGGCCCACCCTTGAATTGTAAACATTTTTAAAATAAAAACAAAAACAAAAACAAATAAAATCAGTTGCATGTTTTACAACTTTCATTTATTGATTTATTTAATTATTTATTTTAATTTTTTTACATATATAGGGTAGAATTCAGAGTTAGATATAAAAACATTGATTAAGCAGGGTCCATGGTTGAGGTATGCCTCTGTCTTCCTTTAGCAGTATCCCTCCACTGCCAATTTCACCCCTCCCGCTAAAAAGTTTTCCACTACTCCCAATCACTTTCTTGCAGCACTATAAGTGATCAAGTTCAACTCATGAGTGACAACGTATGGAATTGTGTGCTTTGTTTCTGTGATAAATCACTGGAAATGTCCTACCTCATATGCAACAAACATTCTGCAAGATCATATCTGTCCTTTTTTATGGCTGCATAATATTCCCCTCTGTATATACCACATTTATTTTATCCATTCAAGCTTTGATGGGTAACGTGGTTGGTACCATGCTTTTTGCAATAGTGATTAGAGGTGAAAAAATCATACATGTGCAGTTATCATTTTGGTAAAATAATTTTAGTTCCTCCAGGTATATTCTCTACAGGGGAATTACTGAGTTGCATGGTAGGTCAACATCTTGTTCCTTTACAAACCACCACACAATTTTCCCCAGATGTTGCTCTACTGGTCAGTGTTCATGAAATGAAGAAGCATTTATTTCTTCCCAAATCCTTACCTGCATCTGTTATTGTTTGTTTTACTAATGATGGCCAGTATCACAGGGGGTATGTGGTATTTCAAAGTGTTTTGATTTGCATTTATTTGATGATGAGTGAGGCCGAGCAAGTTTCATGTGTTTCCTGGCTGCCCAGATCTCTTCTCATGAAATGAGTCCAATCACGTATTAGGCACACTTTTCAAAGGGAATGTTTGTCTGATATTTCTAAGTGTTTGAGTTCTTGTAGATTCTAGATGCTATGCCTTTTTACAGATATATATGTGGAGAATCGCTTTTCCCATTCTGTTGGGTATATCCCTGCTCTTCTGATGGATTCTTTTGTTTTGCAGAAGTATGTTAATTCGATGAGATCCCATTTGTCTAACTTACTTCTTAAGGCATGGGTATTTAGGGCTTGAAGAAGAATTAGATTCCGGTTCCAGCTTCCCTAAGGGTGTTTCCTGCGTTTTCTTATTATAATTTGGTGTTTTATGTTTATGTCTTTGATTCATTTAGAGTTAATATGTATGGTGATACATGGAGGTACTGTTTCAATATTGTGCAAGTTGTAGCCTTTTCCCAGTACCATTTACTGAATATGTTCTCCATTACCACTGGGACTTGTAGGTTTTTTGAAAGATGAGTTGGTTGAGG
>NW_007218580.1:0-3884 GCF_000164805.1 Carlito syrichta | reverse complement strand
TGCTCTACTTTTCAGTCCACATGCAGTGTAGAAGCATTTATTTCTTCCTAAATCCTGATCTGCATCTGTTATTGTTCGCTTTATTAATGATGGCCAGTCTTACAGGGTGTATGTGTTATTTCAAAGTGTTTTCATTTGCATTTCTTTGATGATTAGTGAGACTGAAAAATTTTCATGTGCCTGCTGGCTGCCCGTATCTCTTCCTACGAAAAATGTCCAATCACGTATTTTGCACACATTTCAAAGGGAATGTTTGTCTGATTTTTCTGAGTGTTTGAGTTTCTTGTAGCTCCTTTATGTTATGCCTTTGTACAGATATATAGGTGGAGAATCGTTTTTCCCATTCTGGTGGCTGTATCCCTGCTCTTCTGATGGTTTCTTTTGTTTTGCAGAACTATATTAATTTGATGAGATCCCACTTGTCTAAATTACTTCTTAAGGCATGGGTATTTAGGGCTCTGAAAGGCAGTTAATTTCCGGTTCCAGTTTCGCTAATGGTGTCTCCTTCGTTTCCTAAGATTATTATAATTTGGTGTTTTACGCTTAGTTCTTTGATCCATTTAGAATTAATGTGTATAGTGATAGATAGTGGTCCTGTTTCAATCTTGTGCGTGTTGTCAGCCTTTTCCCAGCACCATTTACTGAATATGTTCTCAATTACCCAGTGGGTCTTGGAGGTTTATTCAAAGATGAGTTGGTTGAGAAGTTAGATTTCATTCTCTCTCCAGATCCATTGGCCTATGTACCTAACTTGTACCAATAAAAGGCTGTGTTTATTAATGTAAACATATAGTAAAGTTTGAAGTCTGGAACTGCAAGAGCTCCTGCTTTGTTTCTTTTGATAAGATTCTTTTGGCTCTACATGATTGTTTATGGTTTCACATGAATTCTTTTTTTTTTTTTTTTGACTTGGATTCTTACACTGTCGGCCAGACTTGAGAGCACTAACTGTTCTCGGCCACCGCAACCTCGACCTGCTGGATCCGGTGATCCTTCCGCCTCAGCCTTCGAATTATCCGGAATTACATGCATGCTGTACCACAGCTGGGTGATTTTTTGATTTATTGTAGAGATGAGGTCTTGCTGCCCAGGTGGGTATCGAACCCGCGGGCTCAGGCAATCCACTCACCTCAGCCTCCCAAAGGAGCAGGATTACAGACTGAGCCATCCCGCCCGGCCATATGAATACTTTATTGTAATCTCCATGTCTGAGAATAATGATGTTAGCTTAATCATTATTTCATTGAATCTGTGGATTGACGAAAAGACTCATTTTTACATTAAAAGTGGTAAGTAAACTTAGGTAAACAAGCATGTCAAATTGTCATTGATGACTTCAGCCTCAGGCTTTGACATCATAATGGGAGGGACCTTGACTACTGAGCAAGTCTTTGGTTTCAAGCACCTGTGTACAGTGCTCTGCCAAATGCGTTAGACATGGTGGATTTCATTCCCAAGAAGCGAAGAGAACCAAGTGTTGACACCTATCCAAAAATTTCTCCAGGGATAAGTGACAATTCAAGAATTCTCTAAACGAGGTAGTCTTTTTTTTTTAAGCAGTCTTTGTTGAGAGGGGGGAAAACTCCCAAACTGGGACGAGACCTGAGAGCGTTGCCAAAGAGGTAGTCTCTTATTATTATGGTCATGAAATCCTGTTGGAGCTTGGTGATAGCACAACCAAATAATATTTTAGCACTTTCTTTAGTTTAGAAACTTTTGGATGCTTTTAGTATTGGGTAAGAGCCTTTGAGCCCTTTTTCCTACATTATTTGAACTGTGCTTATGCTAAGATCATAATCAATTCTCCAGAATTTTCAATTATTTAAAGTTTTATACTAATGCAGAATCCAAATACTTACTACTTTGTAAATCTCCCTGTTATTTTGTTTTATATAAATTGGGTTCCAAATTCTCTTTTTTCTGTGTGCCTCATTGTAAATTCTTGGAGATTAAAAGTATCAGATTAATGGGATACTTTGTTTTAGAGTAGAGCATTATGTCTTAGGTAGAGAAAATACTAGGGGATTCAACGGAAATACTCATTTAAAAATATACATTGATTTAAAATATAAAGGGAACATGATTTTATATTTCCTACAAATATATAAGGGAAACTTTTATCTAAGGATTGCACATCTGTAACATTTAATCAAAATTAACAAGCAGAAAATAGAGTGCACCAAAAATATGTACACAAATTTAAGAATTGAAAAAGCTGTATTAAATTACGATACTGTTTTATTTTTTCAAATTTTTAAGTTTTATTATGCATTCTGCCTTCTGAATTGCACTTAGGTACACTGAATATCAAGGTTCAGTTTTCTAAGAATGATATAGATATGGAATCTCAACAAGATTCAATTTAGGCAAAATAAAGCATTCTGAATTTATGTGAGAAACACTGTAGTTGTCAATTTTGAAGGCAGAATTATAGCATATATTCCAACATATTAAAAGGAAAAGGTGTTATCATTGGAATATTATACAATTCTTAGAAAATCAATCCCTACATAATGAATATTTCTAGGCCACCCTTGAAATGTAAACATTTTAAAATAAAAACAAAAACAAAAACAAATAAAATCAGTTGCATGTTTTACAACTTTCATTTATTGATTTATTTAATTATTTATTTTAATTTTTTTACATATATAGGGTAGAATTCAGAGTTAGATATAAAAACATTGATTAAGCAGGGTCCATGGTTGAGGTATGCCTCTGTCTTCCTTAGCAGTATCCCTCCACTGCCAATCTCACCCCTCCCGCTAAAAAGTTTTCCACTACTCCCAATCACTTTCTTGCAGCACTATAAGTGATCAAGTTCAACTCATGAGTGACAACGTATGGAATTGTGTGCTTTGTTTCTGTGATAAATCACTGGAAAAGTCCTACCTCATATGCAACAAACATTCTGCAAGATCATATCTGTCCTTTTTTATGGCTGCATAATATTCCCCTCTGTATATACCACATTTATTTTATCCATTCAAGCTTTGATGGGTAACGTGGTTGGTACCATGCTTTTTGCAATAGTGATTAGAGGTGAAAAAATCATACATGTGCAGTTATCATTTTGGTAAAATAATTTTAGTTCCGCCAGGTATATTCTCTACAGGGGAATTACTGAGTTGCATGGTAGGTCAACATCTTGTTCCTTTACAAACCACCACACAATTTTCCCCAGATGTTGCTCTACTGGTCAGTGTTCATGAAATGAAGAAGCATTTATTTCTTCCCAAATCCTTACCTGCATGTGTTATTGTTTGTTTTACTAATGATGGCCAGTATCACAGGGGGTATGTGGTATTTCAAAGTGTTTTGATTTGCATTTATTTGATGATGAGTGAGGCCGAGCAAGTTTCATGTGTTTCCTGGCTGCCCAGATCTCTTCTCATGAAATGAGTCCAATCACGTATTAGGCACACTTTTCAAAGGGAATGTTTGTCTGATATTTCTAAGTGTTTGAGTTTCTTGTAGATTCTAGATGCTATGCCTTTTTACAGATATATATGTGGAGAATCGCTTTTCCCATTCTGTTGGGTATATCCCTGCTCTTCTGATGGATTCTTTTGTTTTGCAGAAGTATGTTAATTCGATGAGATCCCATTTGTCTAACTTACTTCTTAAGGCATGGGTATTTAGGGCTTGAAGAAGAATTAGATTCCGGTTCCAGCTTCCCTAAGGGTGTTTCCTGCGTTTTCTTATTATAATTTGGTGTTTTATGTTTATGTCTTTGATTCATTTAGAGTTAATATGTATGGTGATACATGGAGGTACTGTTTCAATATTGTGCAAGTTGTAGCCTTTTCCCAGTACCATTTACTGAATATGTTCTCCATTACCACTGGGACTTGTAGGTTTTTTGAAAGATGAGTTGGTTGAGG
>NW_007218579.1:0-5741 GCF_000164805.1 Carlito syrichta | reverse complement strand
CCAATCCACTCACCTCAACCTCACAAAGGCACGGGATTACAGGCTGAGACACCGAGCCCAGCTGTCTTTTTTTTTTTAAGCAGTCTTTATCGAGAGTACCAAGAAACACCCAAACAGGGAGAGGAACTGAGGGGTTTGGCCAAGAGGTAGTTTTTATTATTATGGTCACGGAGTCCTGTTGGAAATTGGTTATAGCACAACCAAATAATATTTTAGCACTTTCTTTCGTTTTGAAACATTTGGATGTTTTAATATTGTGTAACAGCCGTTGAGCAGTTTTTCCTACAGGATTTGAACATTGCTATTGCTAAGATCATAATCAATTTTCCTGAATTGTCAATTATCTAAAATTTTATACTAATGCAGATCCCAAATAATTACTACGTGTAAATCTCTATGTTATTTTGGTTCATGTATATTGGGCCCCAAATTCTCTCTTTTCTGTGTGATTTTAAATGCTTGGTGATTAAAAGTATCAGATCAATCGGACACTTTCTTGTAGAGTACAGCATTATGTCTTAGGGAGAGAAAATACTAGGGGACTCAATGGAAATACTCTTTTAAAAATATAAATTGTGTCAAAATATAGATGGAATGTGATTTTATATTTCCTTCAAATATATAAGGGAAACTTTCTCTAAGGATTGCACATCTGTAACATTTAATCAAAATTAACAAGCAGAAAATACAGAGGGCACCAAGAAAATGTACACAAATTTTCAGCATGGATAAAGCTGTATTAAATTGCGATACTGTTTTATTTTCTAAAATATTTAAGATTTATTATGCTTTCTGCCTTCTGAATAGCACTTAGGCACACTGAATCTCAAGGTTCAGTTTTCTAAGAATGATATTGATCTGGAATCTCAATAAATTTCAATTTAGGTAGAATAAAAGATTCAGAATTTATGTGAGAAACACTGTAGTTGTCAATTTCGAAGGCAGAATCATGCCATGTATTCCAACATATGAAAAGGAAAAGGAGCCAGGCTTGGTGGCTCAGCCTGCAATCCCGTGCCTTTGGGAGGCTGAGGTGAGTGGATTGCCTGAACCCGTGAGTTTGAGACCCGCCTGGGCAGCGAGATCTCATCTCCACAATAAATCAAAAAATCAGCTGGGCATGGTAGCACATCCCTGTAATTCTGGCTACTGGGAAGGCTGAGGAGGAAGGATCACCAGAGCCTAGCAGGTCGAGGCTGCGGTGGCCGGGAGCGGCCACTGCACTCCAGTCTTGGCGACAGAGTGAGACTTCAGCTCAAAAAAAAAAGGGGGGGAATAGGAGTTATCATTGGAGTATTATGCAATATTAAAAAAATCAATCCCAGCATAGTGAACATTTCTAGGCCCAACCCTGAATTGTAACCATTATTAAAGTAAAAAAAAAAAAAAAAAAGAATAAACAGTCAATTGCATGTTTTACAGTTTTCATTTATTTAATTATTTATTTTAACTTTTTAAAAATGGGTAGTACAATTCAGTGTTAGATATACAAACATTGATTTTGCAGGGTCCCTGGTTGATGAGTTATGCCCCTCCATTCCTTAGCAGAATCCCTCCACTGCCAATCTAACCCCTCGCCCTAAACAGTTTTCCACTACTGCCAATCTCTTTCTTACAACACTATAAGTGATAAAGTTCAGCTTATGAGTGAGAACCTATGGAACTCCGCTCTTTGCTTCTGTGATAAATCACTGAAAATGACCTACCTCATATCCATCAAACGTTCTACAAAATCCTTATATCTGTCCTCTTTTATGGCTGCATATTATATTACCATGTGTATACCACTTTTATTTTATCCAATCCAGCTTTGGTGGGGAACATGGTTGGTACCATGTTTATTGCAATTGTGATTAGAGCTGCAAAAAGCGTACTGGTGCAGGTATCTTTTTGGTAAAATTATTTGAGTTCTTCTAGGTATATTATCGACAAGGGAATTACTGAGTCACATGGCAGGTCAATATCCTGTCCCTTTAGAAACCAGCACACTGTTTTCCAAAGATGTTGCTCTACTTTTCAGTCCACATGCAGTGTGGAAGTATTTATTTCTTCCCAAATCCTGACCTCCATCTGTTATTGTGTGTTTCATTAATGATGGCCAGTCTTATAATGGGTATGTGGTATTTCAAAGTGGTTTCACTTGCATTTCTTTGATGATAAGTTTGGCTGAGCAATTTTCAGATGTCTACTGTCTGCCTGTATCTCTTCTTATGAAAAGTGTCCAGTCATGTATTTTGCACACTTTTCAATGGGAATGTTTGTCTGATTTTTCTGAGTGTTTGAGTTTCTTCTATCCTAGATGTTATGCCTTTTTACAGATAATTAGGTTGTGAATCGTTTTTCCCATTCTGTTGGCTGTTTCCCTGCTCTTCTGATGGTTTCTTTTGTTTTGCAGAAGTATATTAATTTGATGAGATACCACTTGTCTAACTTACTTCTTAAGGCATTGGTATTTAGGGCTCTGAAGAGGAATTAGTTTCCGGTTCCAGTTTCCCTAAATTTCTCTCCTGCGTTTTCTAAGATTAATATAATTTGGTGTTTTACGTTTAGGTCTTTGACCCTTTTATAGTTAAAGTGTATGGTGATAGAATGGTGTCCTGTTTCAATCTTTTGCTTGTTTTCAGCCTTTTCCCAGCACCATTTACTGAATGTGTTCTCCATTTCCCAGTGAGTCTTGTAGGTTTTTGCAAAGATAAGTTGGTTGAGAATTTGAGGATTTCATTCGCTGCCATGATCCATTGGCCAATGGACCTATTCTTGTACCAATACCAGGCTGCGTTGATTACTGTAAACATTTGGTAAAGTTTTGTTTCTTTTGATAAGAATCTTTTGTCTATTCATGATTGTTTATGGTTTCATATGAATTCTTTATTGTAATTTCCAGGTATGAGAAGAATGTTGTTAACTTAATGGTTATTTCATTGAATATGTAGACTGACCAAAACTCTAATTTTTACATTAAAATAGGTAAGTAAGTCAGGAAAACAAGCATGTCAAATTGTCATTTATGATAACAGCCTCAGAACTTTGACATCATAATAGGAGGGACATTGACTACTGAGCAAACCTTATGCTTCAAGCACTTGTGTACAGTGCTCTGGCAAATGCAGTAGACATGGTCGATTTCATTCTCAAGAAGTGTGTGTTCACACTTATCCAATAATTGCTCCAGGGAGACGTGACCATTGAAGAATCCTCTAAACTAGGTAGTCTTTTTTTTTTAAGCAGTCTTATTGAGGGGACTGAGAAACACCCATACTGGGAGGGGAATTCAGGGGTTTACCCACGAGGTAGTCTCTTATTATTATGGTCAGGGAGTCCTGTTGGAGCTTGGCTATAGCACAACCAAATAATATTTTAGCACTTTCTTCAGTTTAGAAACCTTTGGATGTTTTTAGTATTGTGTAACAGCATCGGAGCAGTGTTTCCTATAGGATTTGTACATTGCTTTTACTAAAACCATAATTGCTTTTCCAGAATTTTCAATCATTTAAATTTTTATACTAATGTAGAGCCCAAATACTTACTACTTTGTAAATCTCCATGCTATTTTGGTTTAAATATATTGGGCTCCAAAATACCTTTTTTCTGTGTGCCTCATTTTAGGCTTGGTGATTAAATGTATCAGATTAATCGGATATTTTGTTGCAGAGTACAGTATTATGTCTTAGTATAGAAATACTAGTGAATTCAGAGGAATACACTTTTAAAAATATAAATTGAATTAAACATAAAGGGAATATGATTTTATATTTCCTTCCAATATATAAGGGAAATTTTTCTCTAAAAATTGCACATCTGTAACACTTAATCAAAATTAAAAAGCAGAAAATAAAGAGTGCACCAAGAAAATGTACATAAATTTTAAGAATGAGGAAAGCTGTATTAAATTACGATACTGGTATTTTTCTAAATTTTTTTTATTATGCATTGTGCCTTCTGAATAGCACTTAGGTACACTGAATCTCAAGGTTCAATTTTCTAAGAATGATATAGATCTGGTATCTGAACAAGTTTCAATTTAGGCAGAATGAAACATACTGAATTTATGTGAGAAACACTGTAGTTGTCAATTTTGAAGGCAGAATTATAGCATGTATTGCAACGTTAAAGGGAAAAGGAGTTATCAGTGGAGAAGTATACAATTCTTAAAAAATCAATCCCAACATAATGAACATTTCTAGGCCGAACCCTGAATTGTAACTATTTTTGAAGTAAAAAAAATAAAAAATAGTATGTACAAATAAAGTCAGTTACATGTTTTACAAATTTCATTTACTTATTTAATTATTTATTTTAATTTTTTTTAATGTGGGATACATTTCAGAGTTAGATATAGATACATTGATTATGCAGGGTCCCAGGTTGTTGAGGGATGCCCCTCCCTTTCTTAGCAGTATCCCTCCACTGCCAATCTCACCCCTCCAGCTGAAGAGTTTTGCACAACTGCCAATCACTTTCTTACAGCACTATAAGTGATCAAGTTCAGCTCATGAGTGAGAATATATGAAACTCTGTTCTTTTTTTCTGTGATAAATCCGTGAAAATGACCTACCTCTTATCCATCAAACGTTCTGTAAAATCCTTGTATATGTCCTTTTTATGGCGGCATAATATTCCACTGTGTACATACCATTTTTGTTTTATCCATTCCAGTTTTGAGTGGCAATATGGTTGGTACCATGTTTTTTGCAATTGTGTTTAGAACTGCAAAAAACATACTGGTGCAACGACCTTTTTGGTAAAATGAATTGAGTTCCTCCAGGTGTATTCTATATAGGGGAATTAGTGTCACATGGTAGGTCAAAATCTTGTCCCTTTACAAATCACCACACTGTTTTCCAGAGATGTTGCTCTACTTTTCAGTCCACATGCAGTGTAGAAGCATTTATTTCTTCCTAAATCCTGATCTGCATCTGTTATTGTTCGCTTTATTAATGATGGCCAGTCCTACAGGGTGTATGTGTTATTTCAAAGTGTTTTCATTTGCATTTCTTTGATGATTAGTGAGACTGAAAAATTTTCATGTGCTGCTGGCTGCCTGTATCTCTTCTACGAAAAATGTCCAATCACGTATTTTGCACACATTTCAAAGGGAATGTTTGTCTGATTTTTCTGAGTGTTTGAGTTTCTTGTAGCTCCTTTATGTTATGCCTTTGTACAGATATATAGGTGGAGAATCGTTTTTCCCATTCTGGTGGCTGTATCCCTGCTCTTCTGATGGTTTCTTTTGTTTTGCAGAACTATATTAATTTGATGAGATCCCACTTGTCTAAATTACTTCTTAAGGCATGGGTATTTAGGGCTCTGAAAGGCAGTTAATTTCCGGTTCCAGTTTCGCTAATGGTGTCTCCTTCGTTTCCTAAGATTATTATAATTTGGTGTTTTACGCTTAGTTCTTTGATCCATTTAGAATTAATGTGTATAGTGATAGATAGTGGTCCTGTTTCAATCTTGTGCGTGTTGTCAGCCTTTTCCCAGCACCATTTACTGAATATGTTCTCAATTACCCAGTGGGTCTTGGAGGTTTATTCAAAGATGAGTTGGTTGAGAAGTTAGGATTTCATTCTCTCTCCAGATCCATTGGCCTATGTACCTAACTTGTACCAATAAAAGGCTGTGTTTATTAATGTAAACATATAGTAAAGTTTGAAGTCTGGAACTGCAAGAGCTCCTGCTTTGTTTCTTTTGATAAGATTCTTTTGGCTCTACATGTTTGTTTATGGTTCACATGAATTCTG
>NW_007218578.1:0-3585 GCF_000164805.1 Carlito syrichta | reverse complement strand
TATGCCTTTGTACAGATATATAGGTGGAGAATCGTTTTCCCATTCTGGTGGCTGTATCCTGCTCTTCTGATGGTTCTTTTGTTTTGCAGAACTATATTAATTTGATGAGATCCCACTTGTCTAAATTACTTCTTAAGGCATGGGTATTTAGGGCTCTGAAAGGCAGTTAATTTCCGGTTCCAGTTTCGCTAATGGTGTCTCCTTCGTTTCCTAAGATTATTATAATTTGGTGTTTTACGCTTAGTTCTTTGATCCATTTAGAATTAATGTGTATAGTGATAGATAGTGGTCCTGTTTCAATCTTGTGCGTGTTGTCAGCCTTTTCCCAGCACCATTTACTGAATATGTTCTCAATTACCCAGTGGGTCTTGGAGGTTTATTCAAAGATGAGTTGGTTGAGAAGTTAGGATTTCATTCTCTCTCCAGATCCATTCGCCTATGTACCTAACTTGTACCAATAAAAGGCTGTGTTTATTAATGTAAACATATAGTAAAGTTTGAAGTCTGGAACTGCAAGAGCTCCTGCTTTGTTTCTTTTGATAAGATTCTTTTGGCTCTACATGTTTGTTTATGGTTTCACATGAATTCTTTTTTTTTTTTTTTTGACTTGGATTCTTACACTGTCGGCCAGACTTGAGAGCACTAACTGTTCTCGGCCACCGCAACCTCGACCTGCTGGATCCGGTGATCCTTCCGCCTCAGCCTTCGCATTATCCGGAATTACATGCATGCTGTACCACAGCTGGGTGATTTTTTGATTTATTGTAGAGATGAGGTCTTGCTGCCCAGGTGGGTATCGAACCCGCGGGCTCAGGCAATCCACTCACCTCAGCCTCCCAAAGGAGCAGGATTACAGACTGAGCCATCCCGCCCGGCCATATGAATACTTTATTGTAATCTCCATGTCTGAGAATAATGATGTTAGCTTAATCATTATTTCATTGAATCTGTGGATTGACGAAAAGACTCATTTTTACATTAAAAGTGGTAAGTAAACTTAGGTAAACAAGCATGTCAAATTGTCATTGATGACTTCAGCCTCAGGCTTTGACATCATAATGGGAGGGACCTTGACTACTGAGCAAGTCTTTGGTTTCAAGCACCTGTGTACAGTGCTCTGCCAAATGCGTTAGACATGGTGGATTTCATTCCCAAGAAGCGAAGAGAACCAAGTGTTGACACCTATCCAAAAATTTCTCCAGGGATAAGTGACAATTCAAGAATTCTCTAAACGAGGTAGTCTTTTTTTTTTAAGCAGTCTTTGTTGAGAGGGGGGAAAACTCCCAAACTGGGACGAGACCTGAGAGCGTTGCCAAAGAGGTAGTCTCTTATTATTATGGTCATGAAATCCTGTTGGAGCTTGGTGATAGCACAACCAAATAATATTTTAGCACTTTCTTTAGTTTAGAAACTTTTGGATGCTTTTAGTATTGGGTAAGAGCCTTTGAGCCCTTTTTCCTACATTATTTGAACTGTGCTTATGCTAAGATCATAATCAATTCTCCAGAATTTTCAATTATTTAAAGTTTTATACTAATGCAGAATCCAAATACTTACTACTTTGTAAATCTCCCTGTTATTTTGTTTTATATAAATTGGGTTCCAAATTCTCTTTTTTCTGTGTGCCTCATTGTAAATTCTTGGAGATTAAAAGTATCAGATTAATGGGATACTTTGTTTTAGAGTAGAGCATTATGTCTTAGGTAGAGAAAATACTAGGGGATTCAACGGAAATACTCATTTAAAAATATACATTGATTTAAAATATAAAGGGAACATGATTTTATATTTCCTACAAATATATAAGGGAAACTTTTATCTAAGGATTGCACATCTGTAACATTTAATCAAAATTAACAAGCAGAAAATAGAGTGCACCAAAAATATGTACACAAATTTAAGAATTGAAAAAGCTGTATTAAATTACGATACTGTTTTATTTTTTCAAATTTTTAAGTTTTATTATGCATTCTGCCTTCTGAATTGCACTTAGGTACACTGAATATCAAGGTTCAGTTTTCTAAGAATGATATAGATATGGAATCTCAACAAGATTCAATTTAGGCAAAATAAAGCATTCTGAATTTATGTGAGAAACACTGTAGTTGTCAATTTTGAAGGCAGAATTATAGCATATATTCCAACATATTAAAAGGAAAAGGTGTTATCATTGGAATATTATACAATTCTTAGAAAATCAATCCCTACATAATGAATATTTCTAGGCCCACCCTTGAATTGTAAACATTTTTAAAATAAAAACAAAAACAAAAACAAATAAAATCAGTTGCATGTTTTACAACTTTCATTTATTGATTTATTTAATTATTTATTTTAATTTTTTTACATATATAGGGTAGAATTCAGAGTTAGATATAAAAACATTGATTAAGCAGGGTCCATGGTTGAGGTATGCCTCTGTCTTCCTTAGCAGTATCCCTCCACTGCCAATCTCACCCCTCCCGCTAAAAAGTTTTCCACTACTCCCAATCACTTTCTTGCAGCACTATAAGTGATCAAGTTCAACTCATGAGTGACAACGTATGGAATTGTGTGCTTTGTTTCTGTGATAAATCACTGGAAATGTCCTACCTCATATGCAACAAACATTCTGCAAGATCATATCTGTCCTTTTTTATGGCTGCATAATATTCCCCTCTGTATATACCACATTTATTTTATCCATTCAAGCTTTGATGGGTAACGTGGTTGGTACCATGCTTTTTGCAATAGTGATTAGAGGTGAAAAAAATCATACATGTGCAGTTATCATTTTGGTAAAATAATTTTAGTTCCGCCAGGTATATTCTCTACAGGGGAATTACTGAGTTGCATGGTAGGTCAACATCTTGTTCCTTTACAAACCACCACACAATTTTCCCCAGATGTTGCTCTACTGGTCAGTGTTCATGAAATGAAGAAGCATTTATTTCTTCCCAAATCCTTACCTGCATCTGTTATTGTTTGTTTTACTAATGATGGCCAGTATCACAGGGGGTATGTGGTATTTCAAAGTGTTTTGATTTGCATTTATTTGATGATGAGTGAGGCCGAGCAAGTTTCATGTGTTTCCTGGCTGCCCAGATCTCTTCTCATGAAATGAGTCCAATCACGTATTAGGCACACTTTTCAAAGGGAATGTTTGTCTGATATTTCTAAGTGTTTGAGTTTCTTGTAGATTCTAGATGCTATGCCTTTTTACAGATATATATGTGGAGAATCGCTTTTCCCATTCTGTTGGGTATATCCCTGCTCTTCTGATGGATTCTTTTGTTTTGCAGAAGTATGTTTATTCGATGAGATCCCATTTGTCTAACTTACTTCTTAAGGCATGGGTATTTAGGGCTTGAAGAAGAATTAGATTCCGGTTCCAGCTTCCCTAAGGGTGTTTCCTGCGTTTTCTTATTATAATTTGGTGTTTTATGTTTATGTCTTTGATTCATTTAGAGTTAATATGTATGGTGATACATGGAGGTACTGTTTCAATATTGTGCAAGTTGTAGCCTTTTCCCAGTACCATTTACTGAATATGTTCTCCATTACCACTGGGACTTGTAGGTTTTTTGAAAGATGAGTTGGTTGAGG
>NW_007218577.1:0-7276 GCF_000164805.1 Carlito syrichta | reverse complement strand
TTCGGACCTTGACTACTGAGCAATCGTTAGACTTCAAGGGCTTGTGTATGGTGCTTTGCCAAATACGGTAGACATGGTGGACTTCATTCCGAAGAAGTGAAGAAAACCACTTTTTCACACCTATCCAAAAACTTATCCAGGGATAAGTGACCATTCAAGAATCTACTAAATGAGGTAGTCTTTTTATTGTAAAGCAGTATTTATTGAGAGGACAGAGAAACTCCCACACTGGGAGGGGACCTGAGGGGGTTGCCCACTATGTAGTCTTTTAGTATTATTGTCACCTAATTGTGCTGTTGTTTGGTTATAGTAAAACCCCATACTATTTTAGCACTTTCTTTAGTTTAGAAACTTTGGGGTTTTTTTTCAGTATTATGTAACAGTCTTTGAGCCATTTTTCTAACATGATATGAACAACGCTTTAGCTAAGATCATCGTCAATTTTCCAGAATTTTCAATTATCTAAATTTTTATACTAATGAGGATCCAAGATTGTTACTACTTTGTAAATCTCCATGTTATTTTGGTCCATGGATATTGGGCCCCAAATTCTCTTTTTTCTGTGTGCCTGATTTTAAATGCTTGGTGATTAAAAGAATCAGATTAATCGGATATTTTTTGCAGAGTACAGAATTATGTCTTAGGTAGAGAAAATACTAGGGGATTCAATGGAAATACTCTTTTAAAAATCTAAATTGGGTTCTCTCAATCTCTCTTTCTCTCTCTCTCTGTCACTCTCTCCCTCTCTGCAGCTCTCTCCCCGCCTCTCTCCCACATCCTCTCTCTCTTTTACTCTCTCATTCTCTCTCTCTTTTCTTTTTTCCCATTACAGATCCCCTCTGTAACAGCTGCTTTAATAAATCTCTTGGTCCTGAAAAAAAAAAAGTAAATCGGGTTAAAAAATGAAGGAAATGTGATTTTATATATCTCAAATAAATAAGGGAAACTTTCCTCTAAGGATTGCACATCTGTAACATTTAACCAAAATTAACAAGCAGAAAATACACAGTGCACCAAGAAAATGTACACACATTTTAAGAATGAATAAAGCTGTGTTAAATTGCGATGCTGTTTTATTTTCTAAAATGTTTGAGATTTATTATGCATTCTCTTTCTGAACAGCACTTAGGTACACTGAATCTCACGGTTCGGTTATCTACGAATGTTATAAATCTGGTAATTCAATAAGTTTCAATCCAGGCAGAATAAAACTTTCAGAATTTATGTGAGAATCACTGTAGCTGTCAGTTTTGAAGGCAGAATTATACCATGTATTCAAATGTATTAAAAGGAAAAGGAGTTATCTTTGGAGTATTATACACTATTTAAAAAGACAATACCTGCTTAATGAACCTTTCTAGGCCCAACCCTGAATTGTAAATTTTTAAGTAAAAAAAGAATAAAAAATAGAATAAAGAAATAAACTCAGTTGCATGTATTACAGCTTTCATTTAACTATTTATTTATTTATTTATTTTAATTTTTTAAAAAATGTGGGGTGTAATTCAGAGTTAGATATACAAACATTGATATTGCAGTGTCCCTGGTTGATGAGGTATGCCCCTCGCTTCCGTAGCAGTATCTCTCCACTGCCAATCTCACCCTTCTCCCTGAACAGTTTTCCACGACTACCAATCACTTTCTTACAACACTTAAAGTGATCAAGCTCAGCTCATGAGTGAGAACATACGGAACTCTGTTCTTTGTTTCTGTGTTAAATCACTGAAAATGACCTACCTCATATCCATCAAACTTTCTCCAAAATCCTTAAATCTATTCTTTTTTATGGCTTCATAATATTCCACTGTGTATATACCACATTTATTTTAGCCATTCCAGCTTTGATGGGCAATAGAGTTGGTAACATGTTTCTTGCACCTGTGATTAGAGCTGCAACAAACATACTTGTGCAGGTATCTTTTCGGTAAAATGATTTGAGTTCTTCCAGGTATATTCTTTACAGGGGAATTACTGACTCACATGGTATGTCAATATCTTGTCCCATTAGAAACCTCCACACACTTTTCCAAAGATGTTGCTCTACTTTTCAGTCCACATGCAGTGTAGAAGCCTTTATTTTTTTCCCAAATCCTTACCCGCCTCTGTTATTGTTTGTTTTATTAATGATTGCCAGTCTTACAAGGGGTATGTGGTATTTCAAAGTGGTCTCATTTGCATTTCTTTGATGATGAGTGATGCTGAGCAATTTTCATGTGTCTGCTGGTTGACCGTATCTCTTCTTATGAAAAGTGTCTAATCACGTATTTTCACACTTTTCAAAGGAAATGTTTGTCTGATTTTTCTGAGTGTTTGAATTTCTTGTAGATCCTAGATATTATTCTTTATTGCAGACATATTGTTGAAGAATCGTTTTTCCCATTATGTTGGGTCTATCCCTGCGAATCTGATGGTTTCTTTTGTTTTGCAGATGAAAATTAATTTGATGAAATCCCACTTGTCTAATTTACTTTTTAAGGCATGGGTATTTAGGGTTCTGAAGAGGAATTAATTTCCGGTTCCAGTTTCCATAATGGTGTCTCCTGTGTTTTCTAAGATTATTATAATTTGGTGTTTTACATTTAGGTCTTTGATCCATTTAGAGGTAATGTGTATGTTGATAGTTATGGGTCCTGTTTAAACCTTGTGCATGTGTTCAGCTTTTTCCCAGCCCCTATAATGAATATGTTCTCCATGACCCAGTGGATATTGGAGGATTTTTCCAAGATGAGTTGGTTGAGAATTTGAATATTTCATTCTGTGTCCTGATCCATTGGCCTATGGACCTATTCTTGTACCAATACCAGGCTGTGTTGATTACTGTAAACATATAGTAAAGTTTGAAGTCTGGAACAGTGATAGCTCCTGCTTTGTTTATTTTGATAAGATTCTTTTGGCTATTCTTGATTGTTTAAGGTTTCATATGAGTTCTTATTTTTTATTTTTACTTTTTGAGTTGTAGTCTCATTCTGTTGCCTAGTCTGGAGTGCAGTAGCCGCTCATGGCCACCGCATCCTCGACCTGCTGGGCTCTGGCGATCTTTCTGCCTCAGCCATCCAAGTAGACTAATTTACAGGCATGTGCTACCACGCCAGACTGATTTTTTCATTTATTGTAGAGATGATGTCTCGCTGCCCAGGCAGGTCTCGGCCCAGCGGGCTCAGGCAATCCACTCAACTCATCCTCCCAAAGACCCGGGATTACATACTGAGCCACCGAGACCAGTTTATGTGAATTTTTAATTGCAATTTCCAATTCTGAGATGAATGATGTTCACTAAATGGTTATTTCATTGAATGTGTAGTTTTCCTAAAGGGTAATTTTTGCATTAAAGAGGTAAGCAAAGTCAGGGAAACAAGCATGTCAAATTGTCATTTATGACATCAGCCTCAGAACTTTGACATCATACTGGGAAGGACTTTGACTACTGAGTAATCCTTAGGCTTCAAGTTCTTGTGTTCAGTGCTCTGCTAAATGTGGTAAAAATCGTGGATTTCATTCCCAAGAAGTAAAGAAAACCATGTTTTCACACCTATCATAAAACATCTCCAGGGATAAGTGACCACTAAAGAATCCACTAAAAGAGGTAGTCTTTTTTTTTGCAAAGCAGTATTTATTGATAGGACAGAGAAACTCCCACACTGTTAGGGGACCTGAGGGGGTTGCCTACGAGGTAGTCTTTCATAATTGTTGTCACCGAATCCTGTTGGAGTTTGTTTATAGCCAACCACATACTATTTTAACACTTACTTTAGTTTAGAAACTTTTTGTTTCTTTCAGTATTATATAACTGCCCTTGAGCCATTTTTCTAACAGGATATGAACATCGCTTTAGCTAAGATCATCGTCAATTTTCCAGAATTTTCAATTATCTAAATTTTTATACTAATGAGGAGTTGAAATTGTTACAACTTTGTAAATCTCCTTGTTATTTTGGTTCATGGATATTGGGTCACAAATTCTCTTTTTCTGTGTGCCTGATTTTAAATGCTTGATGATTATAAGTATCAGGTTAATCGGAATTTTTTTGCAAACTACTGTATTATGGCTTAGGTAGAGAAAATACTAGGGAGTTCAATGGAAATACTCTTTTAAAAATATAAATTGGGTTAAAATATGACGGGGATGTGATTTTATATATCATTCAAATAGATAAGGGAAACTTTTCTCTAAGGATTGGACATCTGTATCATTTAATCAAAATTAACAAGCAGAAAATACAGAGTGCATCAAGAAAATGTACACAAATTTTAAGAATGAATGAAGCTGTATTATATTACGATGCTGTTTTATTTTCTAAAATGTTTAAGGTTTATTATGCACTCAGCTACTGAATAGCACTTAGGTACACTGTATCTCAAGGTTCAGTTATCTACGAATGTTATAGATCTGGAATTTCAACAAGTTTCAATTCAGGCAGAATAAAACATGCAGAATTTATGTGAGAATCACTGTAGGTGTGAATTTTGGAGGCAGAATTATGTATTCTAATGTATTCTAATGTATTAAAAGGAAAAAGAGTTATCTTTGGAGTATTACACACTACTTAAAAAAACAATACCTGCTTAATGAACATTTCAAGGCCCAACTCTGAATTGTAGCCATTTATACAGTAAAAAAAAAAATAGAATAAACAAATGAAGTCAGTTGCATGTTTTGCAGCTTTCATTTATTTATTTATTTATTATTATTTTAATTTTTTAGAAAATGTGTGGTGTATTCAGAGTTAGATATACGAACATTGATTATGCAGGGTCCCTGGTTGAAGAGGTATGCCCCTTGCTTCCTTAGCATTATCCCTCCACTGCCAATTTCATGCCTCCCCCTAAACAGTTTTCCACAACTGCCAATCACTTTCTTACTGCACTCAAAGTGATCAAGTTCAGCTCATGAGTGAGAACATATGGAACTCTGTTCGTTGTTTCCGTGATAAATCAGTGAAAATGACCTACCTCATATGCATCAAACGTTCTGCTAAATCCTTATATCTGTCCTTTTTTATGGCTGCATAATATTCCACAGTGTATATATCACATTTATTTTATCCATTCCAGCTTTGATGGGCAACAGTGTTGGTAACGTTTTTTGCAATTGTGATTAGAGCTGCAAAAAACATACTTTTGCAGGTATCTTTTCCATAAAATGATTTGAGTTCCTCCAGGTATATTTTCTACAGAGGAATTAGTGACTCACATGGTAGGTCAATATCTTGTCCCTATAGGAACCTCCACACACTTTTCCAAAGATGTTGCTCTACTTTTCAGTCTCCATGCAGTGTAGAAGCATTTATTTTTTCTCAAATCCTTACCCGCTTCTGTTATTGTTTCTTTTATTAATGATTGCCAGTCTTACAGGAGGTATGTGGCATTTCAAAGTGGTCTCATTCGCATTTCTTTGATGATGAGTGAGACTGAGCAATTTTCATGAGTCTGCTGTCTGCCCATATCTCTTCATATGAAAAGTGTCTAATCACATATTTTGCACACTTTTCAAAGGGAATGTTTGTCTGATTTTTCTGAGTGTTTGAATTTCTTGTAGATCCTAGATGTTATGCTTTTTTACAGATATATAGTTGGAAAATCGTTTTTCCCATTCTTTTAGTTGTATCCCTGTGCTTCTGATGATTTATTTTGTTTTGCAGATTAATATTAATTTGATGAGATCCCACTTGTCCACATTAATTTTTACGGCATACGTTTTAGGGTTCTGAAGAGGAATTAGTTTCCGGTTCCAGTTCCCATAATACTGTATCCTGTGTTTTCTAAGATTATTATAATTTGGTGTGTTACGTTTAGGTCTTTTATCCATTTACAGTTAATGTGTATGGTGATAGTTAGGGGTCCTGTTTCAACCATGTGCATGTGTTCAATCATTTCCCAGCACCATTTTCTGAATATGTTCTCCATTACCCAGTAGATCTCCAAGGTTTTTTCCAAGATGAGTTGGTTGAGAATTTGAGTATTTCATTCTCTGTCCTGAATCATTGGCCTATGGACCTATTCTTATATCAATACCAGGTTGTGTTGGTTACTTTAAACATATAGTAAAGTTTGAAGTCTGGAACAGTGATAGCCCCTGCTTTGTTTCTTTTGATAAGATTTCTCTGCCTATTCATGATTGTTTATGGTTTCACATGAATTCTTTTTCTTTCTTTATTTTTTTTTTGAGTTGGAGTCTCACTCTGTCGCCCAGACTGGAGTGCAGTGGCCATTCTCGGCCACTGAAGCCTCAACCTGTTGGGCTCCAGCCATCCTTCAACCTCTGCCTTCCAATTAGCCTGAGTGACAGTCAAGCGCTAGCACACCCGGCTGATTTTTTTATTTATAGTAGAGATGAGGTCTTGCTTCCCAGGCGTGTCTCGAACTCTCGGGCTCAGGCAATCCACACACCTCAGCCTCCAAAGGCACGTGATTACAGGCTGAGGCATCAAGCCCGTCTCATATGATTTCTTTATTGTAATTTCCAGGTCTGAGAAGAATGATGTTAACTTAATGGTCATGTCATTGAATCTGCAGATTGCCCAAAAAGCTAATTCTTACATTAAAGAGGTAAGCAAATTCAGGGAAACAGCCATGTCAAATTGTCATTTATGACATCAGCCTCAGAACTTTGATATCATACTGGTATGGACTTTGACTACTGAGCAATCGTTAGACTTCAAGAGCTTGTGTATATTGCTTTGCCAAGTACGGTGGACACGGTGGATTTCTTCCGAAGAAGTGAAGAAAACCATGTTTTCACATCTATCCAAAAACTTATCCAAGGATAAGTGACCATTCAAGAATCCACTAAACGAGGTAGCCTTTTTTTTTTTTTTTGTAAAGCAGTATTTATTGAGAGGACAGAGAGACTCCCAAACTGGGAGTGGATCTGAGGGGGTTGCCCAGGAGGTAGTCTTTTATTTTAGTGGTCACCGAATCCTTTTGGAGCTTGGTTATAGCACAACAACATACTATTTTACCACTTTCCATAGTTTAGAAACTTTTGACTGTTTTTACTATTATGTAACAGCCTTTGAGCCGTTTTTCTAACAGGATTTGAACATCGCTTTAGCTAAGATCATCGTCAATTTTTCAGAATGTCCAATTATTTAAATTTTTATTCTAATGAGGATCGCAAATACTTACTATGTTGGAAATCTCCATGTTATTTTGGTTTATTTATATTCGGCCCCAAATTATCTTTTTACTGTATGCCTCAATTTAAAAGCTTGGTGATTAAAAGTATCATTTGAATTGAATACCTCGTTGCAGAGTACAGCATTGTGACTTAGGTAGAG
>NW_007218576.1:0-1141 GCF_000164805.1 Carlito syrichta | reverse complement strand
AAGGGAGGTGGGATTAATGGTAGTCAGTATCTGTCTGGGGATGGGGAGACACCCCTTATCAACAAGGGTGCCTGAATGATGCATATTTGTAGACCTAACCCTTAACCGTACCCCACAATTTTAAAATAAAAAATATGTTTTTAAAAAATTTTTTAAAAAAAGAAAGCCCAAGTGAAACATTCTGAAGATGTCTCCCCACTCCATAGCCAAAATAACAAACCAAACCAAAATCATATAGGGGCAGAGGCAAAGAAAATAGCAAAGATTAGTGTCACCTCAAGGATCTCCAAGAAGCAGGGGTAATGGTCCCTAATGTCCATTTAATTCACCAACCTAGCACCTGCATAAACCAGCTGGATCTACCACAAGCTCAATCAAATAGTAGCCATGATTACACTGCCATGCTAGATGTAGTACGCTTGCTACAGCAGATAAATATAGCCTCAGATATATGGCATGTAGCCACTGATATGGCAAATAAGAAGATCAGAAACAGTTTACTTTTACATGGAATATATAGTAATATGCATTGACAGGTTTTCATCAGAGCTATGTTAATTCCACACTGTCATAGTATAGTCTGAAGATATCTGGACTCAGAACAGCACACAGATCCACTACATCAATGACATCATGTTGATCTTGCAAGATGAGCAAGAGATGGTTACCATGCTGAAGGACTTGGTAAGATATATGCATACATGCTCCAAAAGGAGAGAGAAAAACACTGCAAACAGGGATCTGCCATTTCAATGACGATTTAAAAGCCCAATGGCCAGGGTCATACCAACACATCCCCTTCAAAGCAAAAGACAAATTGCTGCATCTTGCAACTTCCACTACATCTTGCAAATGGAAGCACAATGTCTGGTAGGCTTCTTCAGATTTTAGAGGAATACTACTGTGGCCCATATACTGGATGACATGAAAGGTTGCCAGTTTTCAGTGGAGGAAACAACTCTTTAGCAAGTCCAGGTTGTAGTTCAAGCAGTCCCTATGTTGTTGGAGGTTTAAATGTTGGTAAAAGATGCAGTGTAGATTTT
The DNA here is from genome assembly GCF_000164805.1 of Carlito syrichta. Taxonomy (NCBI): domain Eukaryota; kingdom Metazoa; phylum Chordata; class Mammalia; order Primates; family Tarsiidae; genus Carlito; species Carlito syrichta. The sequence goes on along the minus strand of NW_007218576.1, from coordinate 98 downwards.
ATAGCAAGACCAGCAGGATACATCAAAATACAGGCTCCTAGAGGTCTGCACAAAAGTCATGCTATTAGAAAAATAGCTCCTGGTGTGTTACTGGATCC
>NW_007218575.1:0-548 GCF_000164805.1 Carlito syrichta | reverse complement strand
TATTGGAAGTGCCCGAAACATTAAGGCTGTGCTGGTCAGCATCATTATCTGAGCACAGTGACTCAGTGCTCACATCTGCTACCTAAGAGCCTCTCCCAAACCCCAGTGAAGTGGGCATGATGATTCTTATACCTATTGGACAGATGAAGAAATTGAGGCCCAGACGTGAAGTAACTTGCTAGAGGTCTCACAGCTGACTGGTGTCAGAGACAGGATATGAACTTAAGACTGCCTGACCAAGGCACTGCACTAAGCGGGGGGGGGCATGCCAGTTCTGTCCCTGGGGGGCCCTGACAGCCCCTCTCCATGTCTTTTTTTGTTTTGTTTTTCCTTTGAGTTGGAGTCTCACTCAGTTGCCCAGACTGGAGTGCAGTGGCCGCTCCCGGCCACCGCAGCCTCGCCTGCTGGGCTCCAGCGATCCTTCCGCCTCAGCCTTCCGAGTAGCCCTGATTACAGGCATGCGCTACCACGCCCGGCTGATTTTTTGATTTATTGTAGAGATGAGGTCTCGCTGCCCAGGCGGGTCTCCAACCCGCGGGCTCAGGCAA
>NW_007218574.1:0-2047 GCF_000164805.1 Carlito syrichta | reverse complement strand
GGCTCAAGCAATCCTCTCACCTTGGCTTCCCACAGTGCTAGGATTACAGGCTTGAGCCCCTGCACCTGACCACCTTTTTAAGATAAATTACCCAGCTTCAGGTATTCCTTTATAGCAACGCAAAACGGACTGATACAGCAGTCATAGTGTGTTAAGACTGGGTTAAACTTAGGCAACTGTGAAAATATAGGGAATGGATACCTAAGCAGATTAGCTGGAAGCAGGGAAGGCTTTCTGAAGAATGCAACATCTAAACTGAGAAAGACATGAAATGAACAGAAATTAACTAAACAGGGGTGTGAGAGAGAGACAGAGAATGGGAGGAAAGGCAGAACAGCCTCAAGAGATTAGGGTATGCGCAAAGGCCAGAAATAGCAGAGCCCACCACCACTAGGTGGGTGGTGAATATGACTGGAGCATAACCATACAGTGATGAATGGCAGGAGCTAAAGCTGAAGAAACAAACCGGAACCCGACTATGAAAGGATTTGCGAGCCAAGTCAAGAAGTGAGGGCTTTAGCTTACGGATGTCAACTTGGTACACTAAAAGTTTCATAACAAAGAAAGTTTAGAGTAGTGAGGAACCAGATTATCAAGGGTTGCAAGCTCAGTTACCTACACAGACTAGATAAGTATTAAAAATGAGCAAAGAGGATCAGGTGTAAGAAAAACCCAGCAGACAACAGAGAATGATGAGAACTGTGGAAAGCAAAGGACCCAACTAAGGGGCAAAGTCCTGCAATGAATGAAAGGGCTAAGGGTCACTAGATCTTCCTTTTTATAAAAGAAGATGGAAATTCAAAATTTTATGAGAAAGCTCTTGATTCTTTTTTAATAATGACAATTATACTTATTTGAAACATGGTACAGGCCAAGACTGAGGGGACGAAACAAAACAAGACTATGAGCCAAACTGGTGCCGCCAGTCACCATTCTCTGCTGTAGAAGCTCAAAAACAAGGCTGAGGAGTCTTACTTGGACCTGAAAGTGGAAAAGATTTAAATAAGAGATGGAGAATTACTGAAGACTTAAAGAGGGATGACAAGTAATCACTACTTGAGAAGGCAGTGTCTGTCAGGCTTACTTCTGAGAAAGAACTGACATTTAGTTAGTCTCAGTAAATACTTAGTGATGAGTTTAAAATGGGATTTTTAAAAAATACTGTCATAGAAATAGAACAAATTAGAGAACAGAAAACACAAATAAGAAAACTAAGCCAGTGTTTCTTTGCCCTAACCCTACTCTATTCTTCTACCAGTTTTTAGTTTTGTTCATCATCAGCTGCTACCACATGCTGCCTAGTGTTCTTTCTGTGCTGTCTGGTGTTCTGCCTTTGGCTGTATAAATGCCTCTAATATGGAAATTTAGCCAACACACCAATTAGTAACTATAAGCTTTTATGTGACAAAGGGCAACGAAGTTAACTAGCATGAGTGATCACAATGGATAAGAGAATAAGAATATTCTTTGCTTCACTTAAACTCCAAGCCAGGAACTCTACTGTTAATTCCATATCCCTCCAATGCTAATTCCACACCCTATCTTAAGGCAGTCTACTGTTGCTAACACTGCTACCTTATCCGGGATGAGTAACAATCAAGTGCTGCACTAACTGTGCGTGGCAATACCCAACAACAACAATGGGTATGCTGGGATAGTAGGATGGGAAGAAACAGAATGGGGTCTGAGATTCTGCTAGAATAGAGGTGGTGTAACAAGGAGGTAGGCTGAGAAAGACTAGAAACTAAGAACAGGTATAAAAATCAAACAAAAATCAAGAAAACAGGTAGCCCAGAAAAACCACAGAACCTGAGCATTTACATATTCAGAATCCAATTAATGTCATCTTGCAAGAGCAAAGTCTGTTTGAAATGAAATTCTTCTGTAGGTGTTGAGATACACAGATAACCAGTATTAGAGGTTAAAAACTCATTTACTGAGCATACTCTTCTTAAATGTCCCTCATTTAGGAAAGGTGCAACCAGTAGGCTATCAACATATAAAGTCACATGCATTATACCTAAGATGTGGCAACAGTTTGCAATAC
>NW_007218573.1:10427-11615 GCF_000164805.1 Carlito syrichta | reverse complement strand
CGGGGTGGAGCCCTTCGGGGTTTCCTAGGCAGCCTGAGAAACCCAGAAGCAGAGCTACCTTCGGAACCCCCAGAGCTCCCCCACCTCCCTCCTCTGAAACGCCACTCCCACGAAGGCTCTTGAAGTGCCAGCTCCACGATAGGTGCCGGCACGGATGACTCCCAGGATCACTCAACCCCCTGATTAGGCCAGATCTCTTCGGATCTAAGCCGCTTAGCGGGGATGGCCAACCCGGTGAGTCTTGGGACCAGAACCCCCCGCAGGGGATGGCAGCTTATGGTAGGCTTCAGACTTTCCCCTCAGTCACAATGAGGGTGTTGGAATGATCCTTTGGGAAGACTTGAGAACTGTCACCAGGTCAGGCCTGCCAGTTTGTGCTGTCGGAGCCCAGGCATCTCCCTTTGAGCCCGGCTGCTCGGAGTGGCAGTGGTCCCCCCACACCTCTGTCTCCCTCTTTCCTGTCTCTAGGTATCTTTCTGCCTGTTTCTCTCTGGCTGCGTCTCTTTTTCTCTTGGTATCTGTGTATGTCTGATCCACTGTCATGTCTTCTCATTTTTCCTGTCCTGCTTTTTCGACTCTCTCTCCCTGTGTAGGTTTCACCCTGCAAGTCTCTGCGTGCATGCTTGAGAGTGTGCGTGTGTACGTGTGTGTCTTTCGGGATGAGGTGGCTGTTGGGAGGCTGTGGGGTACGCGATGCGGCTGCCAGCAGTGACGTGGGAGGGTGTCTGCCTTTCGAAGCTGTCGGCTCCACCTGTCCCACGGGACCAGACAGTGCGCTCTGAAGCAGCGGCCGGGCGGCCCAGGCATTCCCAAGGCCGCACTTGTCATCCCGCGTGATACCCTGGTGAAGGAGGGGGGATAGTTGTGATTCAGGACTGGTGGGAGAAGCCAGGAGCCCCGTGCCAGTGCCAGTGGCCTCTCCCCAGGTGACTGGGGCAAGTGTGTGCCTGGCAGGAGAGGGTTGGAGACTGTGGTAGAGCTGCGTGTGGGCTGTGGGAGAGCCGGTCAGATGGGGACGGAGCATCGCGGCATCAGGGTCCTGAGCCCTGGAATGTCAGCCACACCATGCGGCCAAAGGGCAGAGCATAGTCCAGGGTGCTTGGCCTTTCTGAAAGGCCGGGAGCCTCAGCTGGGGATGGCAGAGTGCCCGGATCGCCGACTCCGTGAAGGGGGAGACGCCACGCGTCC
>NW_007218573.1:6516-9569 GCF_000164805.1 Carlito syrichta | reverse complement strand
GGGGGCACAGGCGACGGATCCGCCACGCACTGCGAAGCTAAGCAGGGTCGCTGACAGTTAGCGCTTGGATGGGAGACCGACAGTCTCTGGAGTGCCGCCCTCTGCCAGCTTCTCCCTGGCTTTTGGACTCTGGCTCTGCCACCTGTTTTGGCACTGCCCTGGGAAAGGACACCCGGGACTCCCCTCTACTAGCTCCCCGGTGCCCCCAGCCAGCATCAGGAGGTTAGGGGCACGGCTTTACTGTAACTAGGAGGAGGATCGCTTGAGGCCAGGAGTTTGATACTAGCCAGGCATCATAGCAAAAAACTATCTCTACTAAATAAATTAAATAAAAGCAACGCAAAGTAAAATACAATTACATAAAATAAAGTAATGGGGCAGACTTAGTGGTTCCTCACTGTCATCACAGCATTTTGGGAGGCTGAGGAGGGAGTATCACTTCAGGTCAGGAGTGAGAGACGAGCCTGGGCCTCATGGCAAAACTCTATCGCTATGAAATAAAAAAAATAAAATTGTAAAGTAAAGAAAGATAAAATAACATAAATTAAATTAAAATAAAATAAAAATTAGCGGTGATCAATGGAATGGAATAAAATGGAATGGATAAGAATGGAAAAGAAAAGAGTTGAGAGGAAATGAATGGAGTGGTATTGATTGGAAATCATTGGAATACAGCGGAATTGAATTGAATGCAGTGGAATGGATGTAATGGAATGGAGAGGAATGAATGGAGTAGAGTTAAATGGCATGGAATGGAGTGGAATTGAGATGAATGGAATGGAATGGAATGCAGCGTTATTGGATTGAATGGAGAGGTATGGAATGGAATAGAGAGAAGTGGAATGGAATGGAATGGAGATCAAAAGAATGGAATAAAATGGAATAGAGAGGAATCGAAAAGAATCGAATGGAATAGAATAAATAGAATGGAAGGTAGAGGAATTAAACGGATAGAATTGAGAGAAATGGTATGGAATGGAATGGAGATAAATGGAATTGAAAGGAACGGAATGCATTGGAGAGGAATGGTATGGAAGGGGGAGGAATGGAAATGAAAGGAGAGGAATGGAATGTATTGGAATGGAGAGCAATGGAATAAAATGCAATGGAATGGAATAGAATGCAGAAGAATTGAATGGAATAGAATGGATTGGAGAACTATGGAATGGAATGGAATAGATTGGAATGGAATGGGTAAGAATAGATGGGAGAGGAATGGAATTGAAAGGAATGGAATGGAATGGGGTGGAATGGAATGGATAGGAATTGAGTATATGGAATGGAGTGTAATGAAATGAAATGGAATGGAGAGGAGTAGAATGGAGTGGAGAAGTAGAAGAATGGAATCTAATGGAATGAAATGGAATGGAATGGAGAGGAATGGAAAGTATGGGATAGAATTGGATTGGAAGAGTGTAATGGAATGAAATTGAGTGGAATAGAAAAGAACGGAGAGGAATGGAATGGAAATGAATAGAGTGTAATGGAATGGAGAGGAATGGAATGGAATAGAAAGGAAATTAGATGAATGGAATGGAATGGTGGAATGGAATGGCGAGGAAAAATAGAGTGGAATGGAATGGATTGGAATAGAATGGAATGGGAGGGGGAGGAATGGAATTGAATCGAGTTGAGTGAAATTGAAAGTAGTGGAAATGAAAGGAAATTAATGGAATACAGTGGAATTGAATGGAAGACAGTGGAATGGATGTAAAGGAATGGAGAGGAATGGAAGGGAATGAGTGAAATGGAATGGAATGGAGTGGAATTGAGATTAATGAAATGGAGAGGAATGGAAAGGAATGGAATGGAATGAACGCAGCACAATGGAATGGAGTGCAGAGGTATGCAATGGAACGGAGAGAAATGGAATGGAATGGAAATGAATGGAGATCAATGGAATGGAATAAAATAGAATGGAGAGGAATGGAAAACGATTGAGTTGAGTGGAATTGAACGGAGTGTAATTGAAGGAAAATCAATGGAATACAGCGGAATTGAATGGAATACAATGGAATAGATGTAATGGAATGGAGAGGAATGGAATGGAATAGAGATAAATGGAAAGGAATGGAGGGGCATTGTGAGGAATGGAATGCAGAGGGATGGAATGGAATGGAATGGAAAGAATGGAATGGAACGGAATGCAGCAGAATGGAAAGGATTGGAGAGGTATGGAATAGAATGGAATGGAATGGAGAGAAATGGAATGGAATGGAAAGGAATGCAATGGAGATCAAGGGAATTGAATCAAATGGAATAGAGTAGAATGGAAAAGAATCGAATGAAACAGAATAAAATGGAATGGAAGGGATAGAAAATGAACTGATGGAATAGAGAGGAATGGAACAGAATGGAGAAGAATGGGATTGAATGGAATGGAATGGAATGAAGAGGAATGGTATGGAATGGGGAGGGATGGAATAAAAAGGAGAGGAATGGAATGGATTGGAATGGAGAGCAATGAAATGTAATGGAATAGAATGGAGAGGAATTGAATGGAATAGAGTGGAGTGGAAAACTATGGAATGGAAAAGACAGGAATGAATGGGAAAGGAATGGATCGAACAGATTGGTCAGAAATGGAATGAAAGGAATGGAATGGAATGGGGTGGAATGGAATGGGGAGGATCTGAGTGACATGGAATGGAGTGGAATTCAATGAAATGGAATGGAGAGTTGTGGAATAGAGTGGAGAAGTATGGAATGGAATGGAATGGAGAGGAGTGCAATGAAATGGAATGGAATGGAGAACAATGGAATGGAACGGAGAAGATTCTAATAGAATGGAGAGGAATGGAATGGAGTGGTATGGAGTGGAATGGATTGGAGTGGAATGAAATGGAGAAGAATTGAATGGAATAGAGAGGACTGGAATGGAATGCAATGAAATGTAATGGAGAGGAATGTAATAGAATTGAATGGAGAGGAATGGAATGGAGTGGTATGGAGTGGAACGGAGAGGAGTGGAATGTAATGGAGTGGAATGGAAAGGAATGGAATGGAGAGGAATGGAATGGATTGGTATGGATTGGAATGGAGTGGAGTGGAAT
>NW_007218573.1:6005-6280 GCF_000164805.1 Carlito syrichta | reverse complement strand
ATGGAATGGAATGGAAGGGAATAGATTCAGTGGAATAGAATGGAATGGAAAGGACTGGAATGGAATGGAATGGAATGGAATGTAGAGGAATGGAATAAAACTGAATGAAATGAAATGGAGAGAAACGGAGAGAAATGAAATGTTATGGAGTGGAATGAAGGGCAATGGAATGAATTGGTATGGAGTGGAGCTGAGTGGAATGCAATGGAATGTAAAGGAATGGAATGGAATGGAGAGAAATGGAATGGAAAGGAATTGAATGAAATGAAATGAAA
>NW_007218573.1:2591-5985 GCF_000164805.1 Carlito syrichta | reverse complement strand
AATGGAGAGGAATGGAAAGAATGGGATAGAATTCGAATGGAAGAGTGGAATGGAATGAAATGGAGTTGAATAGAATAGAATGGAGAGGAATTGAATGGAAATGAATGAATTGGAATGGAATGGAGAGTTATGGAATAGAATAAAATGGAATGAAGATGTATGGAATGGAACGGTGGAGTGGAATGGCAAGGAAAAATAGAGAGGAATGGAATGGATTGGAATGGAATGGAATGGGAAGGAATGTAATGGAATCGAGTTGAGTGGAATTGAACGCAGGAAACTGAAAGGAAATCAATGTAATACAGCAGAATTGAATGGAAGGCAGTGGAATGGATTAATGTAATTGAGAAGAATGGACTGGAATAGAGAGAAATGGAATGGAATTGAGTGGAATTGAAATGAATGGAATGGAGAGGAATGGAAATGAATATGGAATGGAGAGAAATGGAATGGAATGAAATGGAGATCAATGGATTGGAATAAAATGGAATGGATAGGAATGGAGAAGATTCGAGTTGAGGGGAAATGAATGGAGTGGTATTGAATGGAAATCAATGGAATACAGTGGAATAGAATGGAATGCAGTGGAATGGATGTAATGGAATGGAGAGGAATGAAATGGAGTAGAGTTAAATGGCATGGAATGGAGTGGAATTGAGATGAATGGAATGGATGGAATGGAATGGAATGCAGCGGAATGGGATTGAGTGGAGGGGTATGGAATGGAATGGAGAGAAATGGAATGGAATGGAATGGAATGGAAAGGAATGGAATGGAATGGAGAACAATGGAAGGGAATAAAATGGAATAGAAAGGAATGGAAAAGAATCGAATGGAATAGAATAAAATGGAATTGTAGGGAGCTAATTGAACGGAAGGAATGGAGAGAAATGCTATGGAATGGAATGGAGATGAATGGAATTGAAAGTAATGGAATGGAAACGAGATGAATGGTATGGAAGGGACAGGAATGGAATGGAAAGGAGAGGAATGGAATGTATTGGAATGGAGAACATGGAATTTAAAGAAATGGAATGGAATAGAATGGAGGGGAAGTGAATAGAATAGAATGGATTGGAGAACTATGGAATGCAATGGAATGGAATGGATGGGAATGGAATGGATTCGAATAGATGGGAGAGGAATGGAATTGATAGGAATGGAAAGGAATGGGGTGGAATGGAATAGATAGGAATCGAGTGATATGGAATGGAGTGTAATGAAATGGAATGGAGAGGAGATGAATAGAGTGGAGAAGTATGCAATGAAATGGAATGGAATGGAAAGGAGAGGAGTGCAATTAAATGGAATGGAATGGAGAACAATGGAATGGAATGGAATGGAGTGGAATGGAATGGAATGCAATGAAATGTAATGGAGAGGAATGGAATGAAATGAAGTGGTAAGGAGTGGAACGGAGTGGAATGCAATAGAATGTAAAGGAATAGAATGAAATGGAGAGGAATGGAATGGAGAGAGGTTAAATGGAATGTAGTGGAAAGGAATGGAATGGAATGGAATGGAATGGAATGGAATGGAATGGAATAGAATGGAATGGAGAGGAATGGAATGTATGGGATAGAATTGGAATGGAAGAGTGTAATGGAATGAAATGGAGTGGAATAGAATAGAATGGAGAGGAATGGAATGGAAATGAGTGGACATGAATTGAATGGAGAGGAATGGAATGGCATAGAATGGAAATAAGATGAATGGAATGGTGAGGAAAAATAGAGAGGAATGGAATGGATTGGATTGGAATAGAATGGAATGGGTAGTAATGGAATTGAATAGAGTTGAGTGGAATTGGACGTAGTGGAATTGAAAGGAAATCAATGAAATACAGTGGAATTGAATGGAATGCAGTGGAATGGATGCAATGGAATGGAGAGGAATGGAAGTGAATACAGAGAAATGGAATGTAATGGAGTGGAATTATATGAATGGAATGGAGAAGAATGGAAAGTAATGGAATGGAATGCAGCACAATGGAATGGAGTGGAGAGTTATGGAATGGATTGGAGTGAAATGGAATGGAATAAAATAAAATGGAGAGGTATGAAAAAGAATCGAGTTGAATGGAATTGATTGGAGTGGAAATGAATGGAATTCAATGCAATGCAGGTGGAATTGAATGGAATGCAGCGGAATGGATATAATGGAAAGGAGAGTTATGCGATGGAATAGAGATTAATGTAATGGAATGGAGTGGAAATGAGATGAATGGAATGGAGGGGAATGGAATGGAATGGAATGGGCTGGAGAGGTATGGAATGGAATGGAATTGAAGGGAGAGAATTGGAATGGATTGGAATGGAATGGAAAGGAATGGAATGGAGATCAATGGAATGGAATAAAATGGAATAGAGAGGAATGGTAAAGTATCGAATGGAAGCGAATAAAATGGAATGAAAGGGAGAGGAAATGAACGGATGGAATAGAGAGAAATGGAAAGGAATGGAATGGAGATGAATGAGATTGAATGGAATGGAATGGAATGGAGAGGAATGGTATGGAAGGGGGAGGAATGGAATGGAAAGGAGAGGAATGGAATAGATTGGAATGGAGAGCAATGGATTGGAATGGAATAGAATAGTGAGGTATTGAATGGAATAGAGTGGAGAACTATGAAATGGAATGTAATGAATGGGAATGGATTGGATTCGAATAGATTGGAGAGGAATGGAATCGAAAGGAATGGAATGGGGTGGAATGGAAAGGATAGGAATTGAGTGATATGGAATGGAGTGTAATGAAATGAAATGGTATGGAAAGAAGTTGAATGGAGTGGAGAAGTATGGAATGGAATGGAATGGAATGGAATGGAGAGGAGTGCAATGAAATGGAATGGAATGGAGAACAATGGAATGGAACGGAGAAGATTCTAATAGAATGGAGAGGAATGGAATGGAGTGGTATGGAGTGGAATGGATTGGAGTGGAATGAAATGGAGAAGAATTGAATGGAATAGAGAGGACTGGAATGGAATGCAATGAAATGTAATGGAGAGGAATGTAATAGAATTGAATGGAGAGGAATGGAATGGAGTGGTATGGAGTGGAACGGAGAGGAGTGGAATGTAATGGAGTGGAATGGAAAGGAATGGAATGGAGAGGAATGGAATGGATTGGTATGGATTGGAATGGAGTGGAGTGGAATGTAATGCAGAGGAATGGAATGGAATTGAGTCGAATAGTTTGGAATGGAATAGAAGGCAATTAATATAAATGGAATGGAATGGTGGAACACAATGTTGAGGAATGCAATATAGAAGAATGGAATGGAATAGAATAGAATTAAATGGTGAGGAATGGAATGAGAGGAATGGGATGGAATGTATGGCAATGGCATGGAGAGGAATGGAATGGAATGGAACGGAGAGAAATAGAATGAA
>NW_007218573.1:0-2164 GCF_000164805.1 Carlito syrichta | reverse complement strand
AATACCGTGGAATTGAATGTAATGCAGTGGAATGGATGTAATGCAATGGAGGGGAATGGAATGGAGTAGAGTTAAATGGCATTGAATGGAGTGGAATTGAGATGAATGGAATGAGTGGAATGGAATGGAATGCAGCAGAAAGGGATTGAGTGGAGAGGTATGGAATGGAATGGAGAGAAATGGAATGGAATGGAATGGAAAGGAATGGAATTGAATAGAGATATATTGAATGGAAAATGGAATAGAGAGGAATGGAAAAGAATCGAATAGAATAGAAAAAAATGGAATTGTAGGGAGAGTAATTGAACAGATATAATGGAGAGAAATGAAAAGGAATGAAATGGAGATGAATGGAATTGAAAGGAATGGAATGGAATGGAGAGGAATGGTATGGAAGGGGCAGGATTGGAATGGAAAGGAGTGGAATGGAATGTATTAGAATGGAGAGCAAGGGAATGGAATAAAAAGGAATGGAATAGAATGGAGAGGAATTGAATGAAATTGAATGAAGCGGAGACCTATGGAATGGAATGGAATGGATGGGAATGGAATGGATTCGAATAGATGGGAGAGGAATGGAATTGAAAGGAATGGAAAGGAATGGGGTGGAATGGAATGGATAAGAATCGATATATATGGAATGGAGTGTAATGAAATGGAATGGAGAGGAGTTGAATGGAGTGGAGAAGTATATAATGAAATGGAATGGAATGGAATGGAGAGGTGTGCTATTAAATGGAATGGAATGGAGAACAATGGAATGGAATGGAATGGAGAGGATTCGAAAGGAATGGAGTGGTGTGGAGTGGAATGAATTAGAGCGGAATGAAATGGAGAAGAAAGGAATGGAATGGAGTGGAATGGGATGGAATGCAATGAAATGTAATGGAGAGGAAAGGAATGAAATGAAGTGGTAAGGAGTGGAACGAATTGGAATGCAATGGAATGTTAAGGAAGGGAATGGAATGGAGAGGAATGGAATGGAGAGAAATTGAATGGAATGTAGTGGAATGGATTGGAATCGAATGGAATAGAATGGAGAGGAATGGAATGTATGGGATAGAATTGGAATGGAATGGTGTAATGGAATGAAATGGAGTGGAATAGAATAGAACGGAGAGTAATGGAATGGAAATGAATGGAGTGGAATAGAAAGGAGAGGAATGGAATGGAATAGAATGGAAATAAGATGAATGGAATGGAATGGTGGAATGGAATGGTGAAGAAAACAGAGAGAAATGGAATGGATTGGAATGGAATGGAATGGAATGGAATGGAATGGAATGGAATGAGGAGGAATGGAATGGAATCGATTTTAGTGGAATTGAACGTAGTGGAATTGAAAGGAAATCAATGGAATACAGCAGAATTGAATGGAAGGCAGTGGAATGGATGTATGGAATGGAGAGGGATGGAAGGGAATACAGAGAAATGGAATGTAATGGAGTGGAATTGATATGAATGTAATGGAGAGGAATGGAAAGGAATGGAATGGAATGGAATGCAGCACAATGGAATGGAGTGGAGAGGTATGGAATGGAATGGAATGGAATTGAGAGAAATGGAGTGGAATGGAATGGAATGGAGATCAATGGAATGGAATAAAATGGAATGGAGTGGACTGGAAAAGAATCAAGTTGAGTGGAATTGAATGGAGTGGAACTGAATGGAAATCAATGCAATACAGGCAGAATTGAATGGAATGCAGTGGAATGGATGTAATTGAAAGGAGCGGAATGCGATGGAATAGAGATTAATGTAATGGAATGGAGAGGAATTGAGATGAATGGAATGGAGGGGAATGGAATGGAACGGAGTGGAATGCAGGGGAATGGAATGGAGTGGAGTGGTATGGAATGGAATGGAATTGAAAGGAGAGAAAGGGAATGGATTGGAATGGAATGGAAAGGAATGGAATGGAGATCAATGGAATGGAATAAAATGGAATAGAGAGGAATGGTAAAGTATCGAATGGAATAAAATAAAATGCAATCGAAGGGAGAGGAAATGAACGCATGGAATGGAGAGAAATGAAAAGGAATGGAATGGAGCTGAAATAGATTGAATGGAAGGGAATGGAATGGAGAGGAATGGTTTGGAAGGATGAGGAATGGAATGGAAAGGACAGGAATGGATTGGAATGGTGACCAAGGGAATGGAATAG
>NW_007218572.1:36483-39617 GCF_000164805.1 Carlito syrichta | reverse complement strand
AAATGTCTACGTGAGTTCTTTACCCATTAAGTCTACCCATTTGTTGTGCAGAGTTGCAGGAGTCTTTATATGTTCTGGATATTGACCACTTATCAGAGACAGGATTTGCAAACACGTTCTCCTATCTCACGAGTTGCTTTTCACTCAAATGTGACCTTTATGCCTAGAAATTTTTAATTTTGATGTAGTCAAATTTATCTACTTTTCTTTTGTTGCTTGTGTTTTTGGTGTTTTATCCAAGACATTTTTGCCAAGTCCAATGTTATGAAGTTTTTTCCCCTTTGTTTTCTTCTGATAGTTCTTTAGTGCAAGGTCTTACATGTAGTTCTTTAATCCACTTTGAGTTAGTTTTTCTGTACAGTGTAAGGTAAGGGTCCAACGTTATACTTATGAACATGGATGTCTAATTTTCCCAGCACCGTGTGTTGAGAAGACTGTCTTTTCTGCTGAATGGTGTTGGCAGGCTTGTTGAGATCATTTGTCAGGACTTCATGTGGGTCTTTGGATCATAAGCTTTGAGCCTCCCGTGGCCTGTCTTCTTCCTGGGTAGCACTACTGTCAGCACTGCTGTCCTGGACAATTCATGCATGTACAGTAGCATGACTCAGCTTAAAACGTATCTGATAAAAAGCAGCTCACTTTTTCCTAGCTCTTTTCAATTGCATGTGTGAAGAGGAGGGTGCATCACAGTCCTTCACTGCCCTGCTGCTACACTTACTACATTGGTACTGCCCACTTCAACTGTTAAGGCTTTCAGTCTGTCAGCCTTTTAATTTAGTGAGACAAAAAGCTCTGTAAGTAGCTGGGCTCGGTGGCTCAGCCTGTAATCCCGCACCTTTGGGAGGCTGAGGTGAGTGGATTGCCTGAGCCCACGGGTTCGAGACCCGCCTGGGCAGTGAGACCTCATCTCTGCAATAAATCAAAAAATCAGCCGGGCGTGGTAGCGCATGCCTGTAATTCCGGCTACTTGGAAGGCTGAGGCGGAAGGATCGCCGGAGCCCAGCAGGTCGAGGTTGCGGTGGCCGGGAGCGGCCACTGCTCTCCAGTCTGGGCGACAGAGGGAGACTCCGACTCAAAAAAAAAATAGATGGTATTACTTATGCCAAGGGTGCTCTATGCAGGGACTAGGGCTGTGGGCTCTGCCATCTCTGCACGTAACCCTGGGTCACTGTGTGTGTCACTCCCCCCCCAGCTGGAGGAAGGGGAAAGAGAGGAAAATAAAGCCCAGCGCTTCCCAACTGCTGGGCCTGGAGGTGACACCCATTGTGCCAGCTCCCATTTCAAGGAGGAGTATTAGTCATGTGGCCTTACTGGCAAGGCCAGCCAAGTTGTTCAGGGGTCTAGTCACTGGGATGTTGTTGCTGCTTATTTATCAGAGACCCCGTGGCAGAGAGCAGGGCAGAGCATTGAGATTGGGTAAGCCCATCCACCCCAACACCATGAGACATAAGCCCATGAAGGGGAGGGAGAGCCAGGGCCTGGGTGCAGGCGGGCGCCCTGAGTACCCCCTCTCGGCGGGGAGGGCTACAGGGTGACCAAGAGCAGGAACCGGCAGAGAGATACCAGGCCGAGCTATCTCCACCAAGGCGCCTCTGCCAGTGGCAAGCCCTCATTTTCCTGTCTTTCTTCTCCTCAAGGAAGGATATAATGTGCATTCTTGAAAAGGCAGAATAATGACTAGCCTCCTTCCTGCCTCCTCGGCCAAGGGAATTAAAATAATGGCTTCAGGCGGTGAAGATCGGATTAGCCCTCCTATGTGATTCCTCTGTGGGTGCCCTCTGTCCACGGGTCATCAGAAACGCAGAAGGGCCCCTCTTCTGAGCATCCCAGAGGTCACCTGAGCCTTCCCAGGCCCCCTCTCACAAGCTGACCTGGAACGAAACAGCCAGGGTGTCCAAAAGAGAGAGGAGAGGGTGCCCGGAAGCATCCTCTCAGGAAGTTTCTGTTTGAGGTTGGAAGAATTGGGTGGCATAGCTGTGGATGGAATTCTGCTCCCCTCCCCGCCAAAAAACATACCATCAAGTCCTAACCCCTGGCATCTGCAAATGTGACCTTATTTGGAAACAGGGTCTTTCCAGGGAGAATCGAGTGAGGGTGATATCACTGGGGTGGCCCCTGACCCCAAGAGGGCTGGTGTCCTCCAAAGGGGAAGAGACACAGACACACAGAGGGGCCCATGTGAGGAGGAAGGTGGGGTCAGAGGGATATAGCCACAGGACAAGGGCCACCTGCAGCCACCAGGAGCTGGAAGAGGCAGGAAGGACCCTCCCCCAGAGCCTCCAGAGGGGACATGGTCCTGTCCACTGCAGCCTCCTGGCCTCCACACTCCTGAGAGGTTAATCCCCTGTCTGTGGCACGTGGTGACAGCAGCTGTGAGACACTAACACAGATGCCAAGTCTGGAAAAGGACACCTTGGAGACTCAGGCCTCTGTGGGGAGTCTGTCCTGACAGACAGACTCCTGGGAGCAGTTGGCTTCTGGGGTGAGGTGGAATGACTGCAAGGGGACCTGAAAAACCAGGAGGGATGAGCAGGCTGGTGGGGAGGGGACCTCGGCTGTGAGAGCTCTCGGGGATGCCCTGGCCTGGGCTGACTTAAAGGGAGAAGTACAGGAGGTACAAAAGGACAGACAGATGACTCTGGAGCTCTGTGGTGGAAAGAGCACGGAAGGCAGAGTCGGAGAAACGTGGCTTGCAGGTCTGGCTCTCCCCAGGATGGGTTGTGCAGCCTTGAGAGCTTCCTGGACCTCTCTGAGTTGCAGTTTCCCAAGGGTTATTCCCTTAAAGACTGCAGATGGGCACAGAGGAGCACCAGGCTGTGTGTGTGGTATGGTCAGGGCTTGACTGGGCACCACGTGGACATGGGACAAGGGGGGTGGGGAGGAAATGGAGGAGGGGGTAGAAAGGTCTGGAGGAGTGGAGCTCTTCAAGGGTGTTGGAGCGGGGGTAAAAGGGGAAGGAGGAGCCGGGCTCGGGGGCTCAGCCTGTCATCCCTTGCCTTTGAGAGGCTGAGGTGAGTGGGTGGCCTGAGCCCGCGGGTTCAAGACCTGCCTAGGCAGTGAGACCTCATCTCTGCAATAAATCAAAAAATCAGCCGGGCGTGGTAGCGCGTGCCTGTCGTTCCGGCTACTCGGAA
>NW_007218572.1:33672-36375 GCF_000164805.1 Carlito syrichta | reverse complement strand
GAGCCGGGCTCGGTGGCTCAGCCTGTAACCCCGCGCCTTTGGGAGGCTGAGGTGAGTGGATTGCCTGAGCCCGCGGGTTCGAGACCCGCCTGGGCAACTTGGCGAGACCTCATCTCTACAATAAATTTTTAAAAATCAGCTGGGTGTGGAAGCGCATGCCTGTAATTCCGGCTACTCGGAAGGCTGAGGCGGAAGGGTCGCTGGAGCCCAGCGGGTCGAGGCTGCGGTGGCCGGGAGCGGCCATTGCACTCCGGTCTGGGCGACAGTGTGAGACTCCGAATCAAAAAATAATAATAATAAAATAAAAAATAAAAAAAATAATAAAAGGGGAAGGAGGGAGGGAAGGAGGAGATAGGTGGGAGAGGGAAGGTTGGGGGAAGACGGGAGTTAAGGCCAGCATCCCTTGGGAAAGACCCGCAAGGGCCCTTCTGTGGAGCTGAGGCCGGGCCTGTCTCCATGGGCACAGGTGGCCACAGCGGCCAAGAAAGAGCTTCCAGGCAGGAAGCCCCCGTGGGTGGGCATCTCGGCCAAGACAGCAAAGGAAGAAGACCGGAGGCAGCTCCAAGGGTGGAGCCACAAGACGCTGAGGCCCAGGGCACGAGACGGGCAGCCAGGTGGCCATATCAAGCTTTTTTTCAGACAGGGAGGGAACCAGCAGCTGCAGCACTGACAGCAGTGACCTGGGCGCCCATGGGTGCCTCAAACACCGGGAGGGGAGCCTTCCTCTCCAGTCAGAGGCGCCGAAGTCCCAAGAGGGTGGAGCAAGCCCTGGTGCTTCCTTTTCCAGTCCTGCCACTTGGCTCTAAATGCTGGCACAGTGCAGGAAATAGGGTGACGGCAGCCCCAGCCTTTTGGCCTAAAGATGAAAACATAATCTCCCAAGAGCCAGAATATACCAGAGACATCATCAAGAGAAAAGAGCTTGGGAAACCATCCCCATGAAGTTGTTTCCAATCTCCTGGTCTCATCTCTGAGAAGAGGACGTGTGGATTTGATCCTTAACAGCACCCAAGGATGCTGAGAGCTCAGCCGAGAGACAGACAGCCTCTCAGGCCCCAAACTGGCCACCAGGCAGTGCACACACAGGACAGATCTAAATGCCCCTGCAGAGACTGAGAATGGAACCGATAGCCAAACCAAAGCTCAGGGAAAGCCGGGTGAAACCTGTGCCCTAGACCCAGCTGGATCAGTCGCCTCCAAAAACATCGATGTGCTCCACAGGATTTAAACGAGACCCAGAGTCTCAGAACATAATATTCTGAGTGTCCAGCACACACTCCAAAATGACTTGGTACACAGAGAGCCAGGAAGAGCTCAGCTGTCATCGGCAATACCGTCACCTCCAATGTCAAGATGATCCAGATATTGGAATGAGCTGATGAAGACTAAAGCAAACTTATGTAAAGCAAGTTTTACATAAATAACCCGAGAGGAAAGGGTGGACATTATCGACATGAAAGAGAAGAGAGAAGATCTCAGAGAAAATAGAAGATATATAGAAATAGCGAAAAACTGAGAACTTTAAGATACAGTCATCAAATTTTAAAAACTCACCTATATGCTCAATAGCAGAATGGAAATAACAGAGAAACAAGTGAGTGAGCTTGAAGATAAAGCAATAGCATCACCCAATATGAACGACAGAGGAAAAAAGAGATGAACAAATGATTGCAGAATCCAATGCCCTTTCATGAAAAAATTGCCTAACAAAGTAGGATCAGAAAGGAAGGACCTGCCTCCACCTGAGAAGAGCATCCAGGAAACATCACAGCTACCTTCAAATTCAGCGATGAAAGATTGGGAGCTTCTCCCTAAGACCGGGACAAAGACACGGATATCCACTCTCACCATCTCTAGTCTACCTTGTATGAGGGTTAGCCAGGGCAATTGGGCAATCAAAAGAAATACAAGGCATGCAGATAGTTCGGGAAAAAGTAAAACGATCTCAATTTTTAGATGACGTAATCTGATATATAGAAAACCCTAAAGAATCCACAAAAATTCCTATTAGAGACCAGGCGTGGTGGCTCATACCTGTAACTCCAATGTCTTGGAAGGGCGAGGGAGGAGGATAACTTGAGGCCAGGAGTTCAAGACCAGCCTAGGCAACATAGCAAGATCCTGCTTCTACAAAAAATTTAAAAATTAGCTGAGGGTGGTTGTGTGTGCCTATGCTACTTGGGAGGCTGATGCAGGAGGATCACTGGAGCCCAGGTGTTTGAGGTTACAGTGAGCTCTGATCATGCCACTGCCCTCAGGCCTGGGTGATGAACCTGTCTCTTAAAAAAATTCCTGTTATAGCTAATGAACAAGCTGAATAAAGTTGCAGGATGCAAAATCAGTATACAAAAGTCAGTAGTATTCCTTTAACCTGGCAACGGACAATCCAAGATTGGAATTAAGACGATAATTCCATCAATAGTATAAAAAAGAGTAAAATACATGAAGGCAAACAAAAAGTACGAGACTTGTTCACTAAAAACTACATAACATTGTTGAAAAAATTAAAGCAGATTTAATAAATGGAAACACATTCTGTGCTCCTAGATTAGAAGTCTTAATATTGTCAGGATGTCCTCAAACTGATCTACAGATTCCAAGCAATCTCTATTGCTGGGTTCGGTGGCTCAGCCTGTCATCCCGCGCCTTTGGGAGGCTGAGGTGAGTGGATGGCCTGAGCCCGTGGGTTTGAGACCTGCCTGG
>NW_007218572.1:20461-33392 GCF_000164805.1 Carlito syrichta | reverse complement strand
GTCCAACTCAAAAAAAAAAAAAATTCAACACTTTTTGTTTGTTTTTGAGTCGGAGCCTCACTCTGTCACCCAGGCTGGAGTGCAGTGGCATGATCATGGTTCCTCAGCCTCAACCTGCTGGGCTCAGGCAATCCTTCCACCTCAACCTGCTGAGTAGCTGGGACTACGAGCATGCACCGCTACGCTTGGCTAATTTCTTTCTAATTTTTGTAGACAGGGTCTCACTACATTGCCCAGGCTGGTCTCGAACTCCTAGGCTCAAGTGATCCTCCTGCCTCAGCTTCCAAAAGTGCTGGGAATACAGGCGCGAGCTACCATGCCCGGCCCACGTTTATGTGTTTTTGCAGAAATAAATAAGCAGATCCAAAAATTCATATGAATGGGATTTAGAGTCTAGAAATAAATCCACATCGCTATCACCTATTGATCTTTGGCAAGGTACCAAGATCATTCAATAAGGAAATAATCGTCTTTCTAACAAATGGTGATGAAACAATAGAATATCTACAGAAAAAAGAGAAAGAATGAATTTGGACCTCTACCTCATATTATTAAAAAATTAACTCAAAATTATCTGAAAGACCTAAATACAAAAACTAAAATTATAAAACTCTTAGAGGGAGTCATAGGTGTACATCTTTGTGACCTCGTATTGCAATTTCTTAGATATAAACAAAAGCGTAAGTAACAAAGAAAAATTAATAATAGATAAAAATTGATGATTTGAACTTCATCAAAATGTTAAGGTTTGACTGCAAAGGACATTCTCTACTACTTACTGCAAAGTAAAAAGACAACACACAGCATGGGATAAAATGTTTGCAAATCATATATCTGATAAGGGTCTAGGGGGTCCAGTGTCCAGAGAGTATATAAAGAACTTTTACCTCTTAACAATCAGAAGACAAATAATCCAGTTTAATAATGAGAAAAGAATCTGAGTGGACATTTCTCCAAAGAAGTTATATAAGTGGCCAATAAGCACATGCTGTGGTCCAAACGTTGGTGTCCTCAAAATTCATATGTTGGAATTTAACTTCCTTTGGGAGGTGGTTGGAGTGTGGGGCTGCACCCTCACGTAAGGGTCTCTTGTCCTCCTAAAAAGTTTGTCCCATCCACCTCTTCCACCCTGTGAGAACACAGCAAGAAGCTGCCATCTTTGAAGCAGAGAATGGGTCCTCCTAGACACCAGATCTGCTGGTGCTCTGATCTTAAATCCCTCCAGAACTGTGAGAAAGAAATGTCTGCTGTTTAAAGAAAATGTGATATACATATAAACGATGGAATATTACGCAGCCATAAAGAAGGACAAAATTATGGACTTCACAGCAACTTGGATGGATTTAGAGTCCATCATCCTCAGTGCTCTAACACAGAAACGAAGAACTGAATGCCACATGATCTCTCTTATAAGTGGGTCCTGAATATCGATCACATTTCTGCAAGACAGGGATCGGCAGTAGTGGGATACTGCCAGCGGGGCAGTACATAACATCACTAAGGGTACCTGACCCTAAACCAGGTGAACTGGGGACCAGTTGGAGGCTCAAGTTTCACCTCCACCTGGATGACTAATGTACCTAACCCTGACTTATACCCCACATCTTTATGGAAAAATTAAAAAAAAAAAAATTTCTGCTATTTATAAGTTACCCAGTCTAAGGTGTTTTGTTATAGTTGCAGGAACCGTCTAAGATACACATGAAAATTGCCTGAGCCCGTGGGTTTGAGGCCCACCCAGGCAACTTGGCAAAACCTCATCTCTACAATAAATGAAAAAAATTAGCCAGGCGTGATAGCGTGCACCTGTAGTTCCAGCCTTGGAAGGCTGAGGCGGAAGGACTGCCGGAGCCCCAGCAGGTCGAGGCTGCAGTGGCCGGGTGTATGCCACTGCACTCCAATCGGGGAGACGGAGTGAGACTCCAACTCAAAAAAAAAAAAAAGATACACGTGAAAGAAGCTCATGATCATCAGTCATTAGGGAGATGCAAATCAAATGCACAATGAGATCCCTCTCCATATCTACTAGGATGGAGCCAAAAACAGACAATAATAAGTGTGGGCAAGGATGTGGAAAAACTGGAAGCCTCAAACACTGCTGGCAGGAATTTGAAATGATGGGACAGCTGTGGAAAAGTCTAGCATTTCCTCAAAAAGTTAAACACGGAGTCACCCGATGCCCCAGCAGTTCCACTCCTGGGTGTATGACTCAGTTTGAGAGAACTGAAAATATATGTTCACACAGAAACTTGTTTAAAAATGTTCACACATAACAGCCAAGAAGTAGAAACAGCCCACCCACTAATGAAGCAATAAAAATGTGGTATATCCATACAGTGGAATATTATCCAGCCATAAAAAGCAATGAAGTACTGATGCATTTTTTTTTGAGTTGGAGTCTCACTCCTTCACCCAGGCTAGAGTGCAGTGGCAAGCTCACAGCCACCGCAGCCTCAACCTGTTGGGCTCCAGTAATCCTTCCACCTCAGCCTTCCGAGTAGCTGAAACGACAGGTGCGCGCTAATTTTTGATTTATTGTAGAGACGAGGTCTCGTCAAGTTGCCCGGGTGGGTCTGGAACCCACGAGCTCAGGCAATCCACTCGCCTTGGCCTCCCAAAGTGCCGGGATGACAGACTGAGCCTCTGAGCCTGGCCAGTACTGATGCATTTTACGGCATGGACGAACATGCTTGAAAACACGAAAGAAGTCAGACACAAAAGGTGGCAGGGAGGGTATCGGTGACAGGGTGGGTTTCTCTGCCCTCACACGCAGGCTCTTCCTGCACACGCCTTGTCTGCCTGGACAACCTCCCTCACTGGGGAGGCCAGGGCTGGGGAGGTCCTCGTCCCGGTTAAAGAGAAGCTGCCAAGAGCCAGGTCGCCTTCCCAATGGCGCACAGCTGGTTCTCAAGGGAGGCCCATGCGGGGTCCCAGGAGGGAGCTCAGATGAGTGGAGTTGCTAGCCTGCTCCCCCCTCGAGCTGTGTGGCCTGGAGCAGCCACAGGCCCTCTCTGTGCCTTAGCTTCCCTAGCTATAAAACTGGAACGACCTGTCATCCCAGCAATTTGGGAGCCAAGGCGAGTGGATTGCCTGAGCCCACGGGTTCGAGCCCAGCCTGGGCAACTTGGCAAGATCTCGCCCCTACAATAAATAAAAAATTAGCCAGGCGTGATAGCGGGCGCCTGTAGTTCCAGCTACTTGGAAGGTTGAGGCGGAAGGATCACCGGAGCCCACCTGGTCTACGCTGGGGTGGCCATGAGTGGGTCACTGCACTTCAGCCTGGGTGACAGAGGGAGACTCCAACACACAAAAAAAACTGGAACAAGGCCATGAAGATACAGAAATAAGGAGATGTGAAGATTCCAGCTCCCAAGGATTGAAAAGGTCTCAGTTCATCGACTGACTTCCTCAAACTTCCTGCCGCTGAAATAGGCCACACGCCACTTTCCGCACCCTCATCCTCAAGCCTGTCCAGGGCAGGTCTGCTTGTTCTGTGCACCACAGGCAGCCGGGGAGCGATGCCTCGCTGCCATCTAAAACGTCCTCAAAAGGATGACCAGGTGGCGCCAACATGAAGAGCTCTCCGTCACGTGTCCTTGGCCGCAGTTTTCCTCCCAGTGGTGAGAAACAAGGCGGTGTCTTGCCATGGGGGTATCCAAGCACAGAGGGGTGTGGTGTTCGTGGACTCACACAGCATCCCTTGGGTGCCCCCACTGTGCCACCCTGGGTGCAGAGAAGAGTGAAACTGTCCCCAGCCAGCCGGGGCCTCAGAGCCCTGCTGAGCCACCAGGCACAGGCCTCCCGAGACTGTTCTGCCAGGGCAGGGGTGACGCCGGCACCGGTCCTGCTGCAGCCCCCTCCTCCCCGGGACCCCGGCCTCTCCCACCCCCGGCTGGCCTTGTTTCCAGAGCACCC
The DNA here is from genome assembly GCF_000164805.1 of Carlito syrichta. NCBI lineage: Eukaryota > Metazoa > Chordata > Mammalia > Primates > Tarsiidae > Carlito > Carlito syrichta. The sequence continues at coordinate 29,477 of NW_007218572.1, read as the reverse complement.
AGGCACCCCTCCCCCACCATGACCCTCCCCCTCTGGAGCCAGCAGTCTCCCTGTGAAATAAGAGCCCAGCCAAGCTGACCTCCATGGGCCTGGGGCCCAGGAACAGAAATCTTCATGCCTTTAAGCTTGGAATATTTGGGATTCCACAAGGCGCCCCACTGAACTTTTCCAGAAATATGTCCCAGCAGCACATTCTTGAGCCTCTCCGAAATGCATCTTCCTTCTGTCCTGCTTTCTCCATGGCCTCGCCTTGCCTTTTCCCGCGGCCCAGATAGCCCTCTGGTTCACAGGGCAGTCTCCTGAGTGAGAAGCTGTGAGGTTTCCACCCATCCCAGGGACCCTGAGGGGAAGGGGCCCCTGGAGGTGGAATCTGGAGCTTGGGTCACCCTGGAAACACCTCCCCCAGGGATCCCCCGACCACCATCCCAAGCCCGAGGGGTCGCTTGGATCAGCGTGGATCAAGCTATCTGTTGGACAGAACCAGTCCATCCTGGGCCAGCCATGGACCTTCCGAGCATGACTAGTGTGTGACTTCCACCACACGGGACTCACCAGGTGGACAGCTATGCACACACTCTGCAACACGTGTTGTCTCGTGATAAGGGGCTTGGGTGTGAGTCCAAGATCAGAGTATAGAGAACTTTCCAGACACTCCAATCTCTGCGCTTGCTGTGATCCCGGGACAAACATTTCTCAGACAGGCTCAGTCTGTGAACGGCTCCAAATCAGGGAACCCTTATCCCTGGTGCCTCCGGGGACTGAGGTGCCACCCCCCAGCACTGGAGCCGTGTCCCATGCAGCCATGCACACCAGGCGCCCACACAGGGCATCCTGGCGAGAAAGCCACACGACAGATGCACGTCTGAGAGAATGCAAGCCGGAAACAAGCAGCCAGAGCGGTGGTCCTTTCCCTCCCTGACATCCAGAAGTGTTGCACGCTCTGGACGCCAGTGCTCCTGGGTCCGCCAGGGGACTCTCCTCCCATCTGCGGCCCGGCTCTACCTGTGGCTTTTGGCACCCCCATCACACAGTGTAGGTACATATTGTCTCTTAGGGTTTGAGCTCTTCTTTTTTTTGTTTTTTTTTTTGAGTTGGAGTCTCATTCGGTCGCCCAGACTGGAGTGCAGTGGCCGCTCCCGGCCACCGCAACCTCGACCTGCTGGGCTCCGGCAATCCCTCCGCCTCAACCTTCCGAGTAGCTGGAACTACAGGCGCGCGCTACCACGCCCGGCTGATTTTTTGATTTATTGTAGAGACGAGGTCTTGCCAAGTTGCCCAGGTCTCGAATCCGCGGGCTCAGGCAATCCACTCACCTCAGAGTCCCAAGGTGCGGGATTGTAGGCTGAGCCACCGAGCTGGCTGGCTCTGACATTTTCATCATCCGTATAGATGAGCAGCTGCACCAGCCTTGTTTGTCAAGCTCCACCCCTTCCCCACGGAATGATAGAGAGAAGCCAAAGTCAGATATCTGGCTAGGAACCTAGGAAACCTTACCTCTCCATCTCTCCTGGTCAACTCCTATTCATCCCTCAACACCCAGTGCCATGCTCACAGCTCCCAGGAAGTCCTGGGTTTGGTTCCTCCTCTGGGCTCCCACTACCTCCCTGCTCCCATCTGCCAACAGTAGAAAACACATGAAAATGCCATCAGACAAACTAGGATTCTCCATCAAAGGCTGTAGTCCTACTTCTCTTATAGCTGTGGGCCCTTGGGTAAGTTCCTTCACTAAGTGCAATTTATGTGTTTCTTTTCTTTTTTTTTTCTTTTGAGTCGAAGTCTCACTCTGTTGTCTAGACTGGAGTGCAGCGGCCGCTCCCGGCCACCGCAGCCTCGACCTGCTGGGCTCCGGCGATCCTCCCGCCTCAGCCTTCCAAGCAGCTGGAACTACAGGTGTGCGCTACCACGCCCGACTAATTTTTTATTTATTGTAGAGATGAGGCCTCGCCAAGTTGCCCAGGTGAGTCTCGAACCCGTGGGCTCAGGCAATCCACTCACCTCGGCCTCCCAAAGCGCTGGGATTACAGGCTGAGCCACCGAGCCCGGCCCAATTTCTGTGTTTCTAAAGACAAAACGAGGATCTCCATCCGTGTCTGCAAGATTGTAGCAAATAGTAAGTCCTATTGTCTTTAGAAGCTTTCTGGAAAAGGGCTTTATAAACAATGATCATTAGTGCAGCAAGGCTGAGTGCTGGTAGGAGAGACATCTCCTTCCCTGTCTGCTTCCCCACGAGACCGGGCACTCCCCGGGGACAGGAACCGGGTCTGACCCCGGGCCTGCCCATGGGAGTGTGTGTGTCCGCTGAGCGGAATGCATCCACCGCCCCAGGGCCAAGGGACGATGTAAGAGCCATCCAGAACTTGGCAGGGAACTGGACCTCCAGTCCACGTGGCCACCCCATTGCTTCCAGAGCGTTCCTTTCTCAGTGGAAAGTCAGCCCTGGCAGCCTCCCTGCTGGAGGCATGGAGCCCTAGAGAGCGCCACAAAGGACTTCTCCAGATGGCCTGGGAAGGCTTTGGTTGCAGTTCCGGCTGAGAGCAGCCCTCAGCCCTGCACAGAGCGGGGAGCTGCTCGGGCAGGGTGCTGGGACAGGAGGCCACTCCTGGTGCTACCCCGGCACCCCCTGCCCGGCCCCAGGCCTGCTTGTCACCACACCAGCTTCAAGATCTGGGCCCTTGGCTTCTGTCCCGCACTAACAGCCAAAACGGGAAACTGGGGTGCGGAAGACACCTCGGGTCCCCACAAGGCTTTTAGGTTCAGCCCTGTGATGGAGCAAGTGGGAAGGGGTGGAGGCCCTGCCCTCACCTCCGTTCTGGGGTGCCGACCCAACCTCGAGCCACGATCCCATGACGGAGAGAGGAGCGACCATGCCCACAGAGCCAGCCAGCCAAGCACAGCCCCCGCCGGGCTCTCTCCAGCCAGACCCAGCTTTTCACATCCAAGCAAGCACAACTCATTTCCGAGAGCACAGGCTTGGGTGCCCAGCTGTCCATTCACTCATGCCTCTCTCTGTGCCCCATTTCACCACCTACAAAATGAGCACAGTGACAGCGCCCGCCCCAGAGGAGTGCCGTGCGGGTGTCCTTGTGGGTGAAGACCTGCTTCATCAGACTCTCTTTAACCTCCTGAGATTGGAACCGAGAGACAAAGGAACCAATCAGCAGACAGGAATGAAAACAAAATACCAGCTTTACCACTTAAAAAAAAAACGGCTGGTTTCAGAAGGTAGCTCAGACTTGAGCAATAATGACTTCCTAATGCCACCCGGGTGAGGCCACCGCCATGGTGGCCTCCAGCAAACCTGGTCGCCGGGAGGCAGCCTAGCCATAGCACACTGGGTGAAAGGAAGGAGGTACACAAAGCGGATACTAGATACGGGCACACATGCGCAGGGCCCTCCAGAAAGGGGCGGGGGCAGAGGAAGGAACAGAGGGGTTTCGAAAAAGCACCTCCTAAGGGAAACCAGCTGCAGGAAGGTGCATTCTAGCACCACCTGCCATCACCTGTCCATCCAGGGTCCACACAGGCATAAAGGGCTCAGAAGGGTGCCGGGCACGGAGAAAGCGCACAGGCACTGTTCGCCATTACTATTATTGTCCGTGGCCTTGCTTGGGCCAGGCACCACGCTAGACACTGAAGATGCAGAAGTGGGGAGAGCGGGCATGGTCTCTCCCTCCTGAACCTTCAGCCCCTGGCACTTACACCTGTGTGGTATTGGGTAAGTCAGTAACTTCCCAGCACCTCCGCCTCCTCATCTGTCAAGGAGCGGCTACCTCTTAGAGTCGTTGAACAGATGCCATGGCCAGACCGGTGGCTCGGGGCTGCAATCTCAGCGTTTCGGGAGTCTGAGGCGGGAGGATTGCTTAAGGCCAGGAGTTCAAGGCCAGCCTGGGCAAAATAGTGAGGCCCTCGTCTCTATAAAAAAAATAAACAGAAAAAAAAAAAAAGAATGCTGTGAGATAGATAAACTGTGTTATGTGTACCTTCCTTCTTCAAGTCGTGTTCAGCCTTCAACTTGTCTTGGCTATTCTGGGTTCTTTGCACTTCCGTATGAGTTTTGGAATGGGTTTGTCCGTTCTTACACAAAAGCCTGCTGAGTCCTTGCCTGGGGTAACATTGACTAGGAATTAATCTGGGGAAAGAGGCACCTTGACCTCTTTAGGTCTTCACGCTATCCTCAATTTCTTTCAGCGAGGTTTTGCAGTTTTCAGTGTATCAGCCTCTCCCTCCCTTGTCAGATTTATTCCCAGTTCACATTTGTTACTGCTGCAAGTGGTCATTTTAGATTCTAATTTCCGATTGTTCGTTGCTAGTGCATAAACATTTTGATTTTTATGTCTTGATCTTGTATCCTGCAACCTTGCTAAACTCACTTGTTTTTTCTTTCCCTCCCTTTCTTCCTTTTTTTTTTCTTTTTCTTTTTTCTTTTTTTTTTTTTTTTTTGAGTCAAAGTCTCACTCTGTCGTCCAGGCTGGAGTGCAGTGGCACAGTCATAGCTCATTGCGGCCTCTACCTCCAGGACCCAGGCGATCCTTACACCTCAGCCTCTTGAGTAGCTGGGACTACAGGCATGTACCACCATGCGTGACTCGTTTTTAAAATTTTTTTGTAGAGATCAGGTCTCGCCGTGTTGCCTAGGCTGGTCTTGAACTCTTTGGTTCAAGCAATCCTCCTGCCTCAGCTTCCCAAAGTGCTTGGATTACAGGTGTGAGCTACCGCACCCAGCTCACTTATAAGTTCTAGTAGTTTTTGTTTATATTCTGTCACAATTTCTACATAGATAATCATGTTGTATACAAATAAAGACAGTTTTATTTCTTAGTTTACAATAAGATACCACTTATTTCCTTTTATTTTCAGATTGCACTGGCCAGAATCTGCAGTATAATACTGCCTAGAAGCAGTGAGAGCAGACATCCTTTTCCTGCACCTATTCTTGGAGACATTCAGTTTCTCTGCACTAATGATATCAATGGCAGATGTTTTGTGAATGTCTTTTACCAAATGAAGGAAATTCTCTTCTATTCCTAGTGAACTGAGAGTTGTTATTAAGAATAGATGTTGAATTTTGTCAAAGTTTTTTTTTTGCATCTATGGAGATGATTGTATAGTTTTACATTACATTGATTGCTGTTTAAATGTTGAACCAACCTTGCATTCCTGGGCTAAATATGCCTTTGTCATAATATATTATTCTGTTTCTATATTATTGGATTCAATTTGATAAAATTTTATTTAAATTTTTTACATTTATGTTCTTAAGAGATATTGGTTTGTCATTTTCTTGTAATATCTTTGTCAGGTTTGGGTATCAGGGCAATGCTGTTCTTACAGAATGAGTTGAGAAATATTACTTCATCTTCTATTTTCCAGAACGTTTGGGTATAATTGGGGCATTTCTTTCTTCCGTTTTTGGTAGAATTTTCCAGTGAAATCACTTGGGCCCCAGTTTGCTTTGTGGGAAAGTTTTTAACTACAAACTCAATTTCTCAGATAGATATAAAGCTATTCTGGCTTTCTTTCTCCTTCTAGAGTCAGCTTTGGCATTTTTTGTCTTTCAAGAAGTTTGTTAATTTCTAAGTGGTTGATGTATTGGCATGAAGTTGTTCGTGCCATTTCCGTTTTCCGTTCAGTATCTGTAGGATCTGTAGTGATGTTATCCCTCTCCTTCCTGAAATTGATAATTCTGGCAGGCTTTGCCCAAACAGTATCTCCTGCAAAATAGTAACAATCTTTCAACCATATGTACTCAATTAACTTTTCCAATAGTCACTTCACATTCTTCCTGGAGTCCTTTAAACACTTTCTTCCTTTCCTGCATGCAGTTGAGTCCCTAGTCTGGCAAGGCAAGGCGAGGCTGGGTACAGCTGCATACAACAAAAACAAAATAATGTGCCTTAAGCAAGCCAGGTGTAGTGGCTGATGCTTATAATTCAAGCAGTTTGGGAGGCCAAGGTGGGAGGATTGCCTGAGGCCAGGAGTTTAAGACCAGCCCGGGCAACTTGGTGAGATCTCATCTCTACAAAAAAAATAAAATAAAATTAGCCAGGCATGGTGGGGTGCACCTGTAGTCCCAGCAACTTGGGAAGCTGAAGCAGAAGGATCACCTGAGCTCAGGAAGTCAAGGCTGTGGTGAGCCATGGTCATGCCACTGCACTCCAGCTTGGGCAGCAGAGTGAGACCCTGACTCAAAAAATAACCAAATAAAATAAAGCGACTTAAGCAGATCTGTAGTTTATTCCCTCAGGTTAAAGGTATCAGGAGGTAGGCAAACTGAGGCCAGTATGTCGACTCCCTGGGTCAGCAGAATCCCTGGATCCTTCTCTCTTTCTGCTTCCACATACTTGGTGTGTGGTGTCCATCTTCAAAGACACAGTCTAGCCGCTGGAGCTCTGACCAGCACATCTGCATCCCAGGCAAGAGGAAGGGAAGGGCAGGGGTTGAAGGTCATGAGCACCAGGTGTTTGTTCCCTTCAGGAGCCTTCTGGGGTCCACTCAGGTCCTCCTCTCCCCCTCACCAGCCCCCACTGCAGCTCGAAGTGCCTGCTCCTCCCTGCAGCCTGGACCTCCCCCATTCCACTACCCTTTTGTCCCTGAGGCAGCTGCACACCCAAGGGAGGCTGAGCACCTTTCCACCCAAGGCTCAGGGAGGAGTCTGCACCCTCCATCATTCTGTGGATGGGGAAACTGAGGCCCCCAAGGAAAGGGGTTCACCCAAGGCCACTCACAGAGTTGGTGACTGCACAGGGCAAGGGCATAAGCTGCTGCTTCCAGTTGAAGCCCTGGTCATCACATCTCTTCTGGCTCTTTGAAGACGGTGTTCAGGGAGGTTGACTGGCAGACCCAAGGCCACCCAGTCAGCACTGACTTAGTTGTCTCAGGGCTCGTGTGCCCGGCAAGCCCTCCGGAGCGCAGCTGCCGTCCTGCTGTCGTCTCCCCTTCACTCCATCGGCTTGCCCAGCCCTGACCCGGACCAGATGCAGAGCCACGTGTGGGGACACAGTGAAGGTCTGCTTGTCTTCCTGGGGCAGACTTCCGTGCCCGACACTCCTCACACTTTCCCCACTTCCCAGAGTGAGGGAGTCTCCAACACAAGCACACATGCACACAGACACACGTGCACACGTGTGCACACAAATGCACACGGACACATGCACACACACGCACACATGTGCACACAACCCCACATGCATACATATGTATTGCACACACATGCACAGACACATGCACACACATGCATGCACACACAGAGACACATGCACACATAGAGGCACACGTGCACACATGTGTACACAGAGATGTATGGACACACATGCACACCGACACATGTATGCACACACATGCACATAGACACGTGCACACATATAGACACACAGAGACACACACATGCATGCACACACATGCACACATGATTACACAGAGATGCATGCACACGGACACTTATGCACAGATACATGTGCATGTTTTATGCATACATGTGCAGTGCACACACACACATGCACACAGAGACACTCAAGCACATGCACGTACCGAGACACACACAGACACATGCACATATGCACACACACATAGGCACAGACACACATGCACTCATGTGCACACCCAGAGGCACACACACTTTGAACAGCATGTGCACACCCACTGACACACACACACACACATTGAAAAGCAGGGCTATGGGGTTTTGCATAGAGTCATCCTGCAACTGGGGAAGAGTGACTCTGGCCCTACAAGCATTGCCGAGCCCCTCCTGAGCTCGTCTCCCTGGCCCTGGGGAGGGCAAGCATCAGGCACGGGATTGTCCCAGCGGTGCCACTGGCCAGGAGGGCGTTGACGGCCCCTGGGGTGACAGCCAGCCTGCCCTTCTCTGCTGGGGCAACACTGGGACAGAAAAGGAGAGCAGGGACAAGTGACACCCCCCACGTGGCAAGAGCCCACCTGACCAGATGATCAGCTGGAAAGAAAGAGAGAAAAGTCCCACAGTGATCAGCTGTGGTCTCCCTGTCCCCCTCACCCCTTCCCACGTGACCAGGGGTGGCCTGGGGTCCCAGCAATGCCTTGTCTGGAAGAGTCAGAGTCAGATTCTGGGGTGCTGTGAGTAGCAACGTGCCTGTACACCCCTCCCTCCGGGCGTGGGGACACCCTCCAATGCATCCCAGCCACGCTGTGTGGTGAGGGTTTCTTTCTCATTTTGCTCAAGTTAAATGGACTAAAGTCACCACAGCCAGGGACCCATCAGACTCAGGGATACATCAAATCTAGAGCCGGCTGTCCGGTCGGAAGCCCGCACACCCCAGCCCTGGCCCCTCCTCTCCCCCCATCCCCAGTGAGGAGAAGCCCAGCATCCTCCCACCTTTCCGGTTCCTCCCATCCCTCCCACCCCTGGCAGGCAGCGCCCCACCCTTGCCTTCAGAGAGCACGCCAGCACGGAGAAAGACGCTTTCCAGGCAGAGGACAGCAAAGCTCACTCGGTTCTTGAAAGTCTCTTTCCTTCTGGCTCGAGGAGCCAACCCAGCTCCCCAGGCGCCCGCCCTCCTTCGCACTTGGCCAGAAGTTTGCGCCTTGCGCAAACCCGAGAAAAAGGAGCCACCTCCCCCGAGAAAAAGGAGCCACCTCCCAGGCCTGTGCGGGCTGCTGACGTGGCCTCGCCCGGGGGCCACCGCCAGAGAAGCAGGCCCTTGCAAAGCCCACGCCGGGAAGAGGCCGTCATGCCTAACTGTCAGGCCCCACCCACTCGAGGGACTGGCCCAGAAGGCATGCCTTGGGGGCTGGGGCTTCTCCTGTGCCATCACCGGGCTCCAGGGGTGTACAGGCCCAGAAGGATCCCACCCAGAGGTACCCCTGGCAGCCCCGCCCCTCCCCACCCTCCATCCCTGCAAAGCCGGGAGGTGCCGTTCTGAGCAGCAGAGCCCAGGTGATATCCCAGGCGCCACACCGGATGCGTCTGACCCAGAGCCTGTGCACCCTCCCCTGCATCCCCCTCCCTTCTCCCACCCCCAACCCCTCTCTCCACCCTCCA
>NW_007218572.1:11811-20219 GCF_000164805.1 Carlito syrichta | reverse complement strand
CCAGGCCATGGCCTCAGGGGCCAAAGACAGGCTCCTTGAAGGGGCCACAACGTCAAGGGAGCAGCTGGGCAGAAAGGACCTCAGAGCCCTTTGACCTGTGTGCACGTCTCAGATGAGGACTTGGAGGCCCCAAGAGGACAGGACCTCCCCCACCTCACACGACCAGTTGAGGATGAAACCAGACCTGACTCCCACTTCTCCTAAGCCCAGGGGACCCTGAGTTCCTTCAGAATGGCCTGCCGCTTCCTCCAGTTCCTGCCCTGCTTCCAGGCACTGAAGGAGGGGAGGGAACTTCATAAGGGTCTCGTTGTGATGTGTCATGCTCAACACTGGATGTAAGTGAATTTTTAAATAAATTCCTGCATGAATCTTGCACCAGGAAACCTCAAAAACTGCCTGCATCTCCCAGAGACTCCTGTCCTCTGTCCGAGCCAGCAGCCTCCTGCAGTCTCCTTTCTTTAAAAAGTGTAAGTCAGTCATGTGGTCAACGGGGTCTTCGCCACAAGTGCAGATGAGAGCAACTGTGCCTGTGTCCTGCAACACCAGCCGCCTGAACCCAGAGCCCTCGAAGGCGAGCGGGCCACTAGGCCCAATCACTGAGTTCTCAGCACCTTCTGCAGGTGCATTCTCTTCCCAGTGATGGACCGGGCAGTGGAGCACCACCTTCCAGCGGCCTCGTCTGCACCCCAGTCCCTTGCTAAGCACTTTGGGAGGCCGAGGTGAGGGGATTGCCTGAGCCCGCGGGTTTGAGACCTTCCTGGGCAACTTGGCGAGACCTCACCTCTACAATAAATCAAAAAATGAGCCGGGCGTGGTAGTGCGTGCCTGTAGTTCCAGCTACTGGAAGGCTGAGGCAGAAGGATCGCCGGAGCCCAGCAGGTCGAGACCGCGGTGGCCGGGAGAGGCCACTGCACTCCAGTCTGGGTGACAGAGTGAGACTCCAACTCAAAGAAAAATAAAAAAATAAAAAATAAAAATAAAAAAATAAAATCGGCCTGAAGAGGTACAAAGCAAATGTCCACTGGGTGTGCGGGTTACATTGTTACAAGGCTAATTGTTACAAGGTTACAGTGTTATGAGGTGACATTGTTAAGAGGTGACATTGTTATCACTGTATCTCTTTGCCAAAGCCACTGTGGACCCCACCCAGGAGAATACAGTGCCTAGTGTACTGGGATTCCCCGGTTCAATAACCTCTTGTAGAAAGAAAACCAGGGGAGGGGAGAGAGGGAGAGAGTGTAGGTGCCTGAGTCGGTGACTGGGTGGCGAGGAACAGAGTGGTGAAATGGGTGACTAGGAGGATAGATATTATCTCCCCAAAGGTGCAATCATTCATTCACCCATTCATTCCATAAACATTTATTGAGCACTTCTGGCACACCAAACCCACTCCCAGACACTGGGATTCAGGGGAGGGCAAGGGAGGCACCATCCCTGTCTTCATGGTTTCCACAGCCTAGAGCTGGTGGGAGAACAAAAAGCCCACCCCCTTCCCACAGCAGGAAGGCAGGAGCCCACTTCTCCACTTGCCTATATCAGTGCAGTCCAGTGTCAGCCTCAGTGTGATGAGCTCAGTTGGAAAAGAACGAGAGTGGTGCATCAGAAAGAGTGGCTCTGGACTCTGGCAGAGCCGGCCGCCATGGGAGGTCTGATGCTCACCTGCTGTGTAGCATTGGGCAGGGCGGGCCACTTCCCTGGGTGTCAGTGTCCTCATCTACCCAATTATTCCATTTGCAGTGCAATCATGAGCACGGAATGACAGAAGCGGCGCACTCACAAATGCCAGCTGCTACTAATGTGCCTCGAGGGTCAGCTTTGTCTTCCCTCTTGAGAATTTGCAGACATGAGGGAATTTGCTCCTGGGATCCATCCTGCCTCTTAAATCTGAGGGAGGTCTCTCCAGCGGCCTCCCATGCCTGTGACTCTCCCATTTTCTTCATGGCCTGGGACTCACGGACAGTCACCCAAGCCCCCTCCCATCGTGTTGTTGCTGCCGCTAGACCACCCCAGAGTGTCAGAGGGAGCAAGGAGAAGATGCCACTTTTCTGTCCCTCCTCTTTTCTCCCTGTCACCCTCCTGCCAACGTTGTGCAGAATCAAAACTTTCTCAGGAGGTTAGAGATGCCAAAAGACATGATCGTGTGTAAGGATGATAAGTTAAAACTTTTTCAGTCTGACTTTATAGATGTCCAAGAAACCCCCTCCCCTGAAGTTAAGACGCCCTTTCCAGGACTCCCCCCCCCCGTCCCATGAGCATTTTGCCTGCAAATCTCTGCCAGCGACCGCCACAGTCACTCTGGCCTTGACACTAACTGTCCCCTAAGGGTCATCTCAGCCACTGGAGCTGGACCTGGTTCAAAGTGTAGAACAGTTTCCACCCCCACTAGCTATGCCCAAGAGTTCAGGGTGCCCCACCCAACACTGGTAAACACCGCCCAGTGGGTGTGTAGTGGCATCTGCTGTGGTCTCAGTCTGCATTTCCCTGAGGACTGCCAGAGTCGGGCCACCCTCTCGTGTTTATTGGTCATTTGAATATTGTCTTTGGCAAAGTGTTTTTTCTATTAACTCTTTACCCATTTTAATGTTTTATCTGCCTTTTCCTTATTGGTGTGCCAGAGTTCTTTACATATTCTGGGCCTAAATTCTTTGTCAGATGTCCGTACTGCTAACATCGCCTGCTCTGGCTGGCCGTTCGTTCTCTTCACGGTGGTTTTCGATGGGCTGAGTTCCTCCATTCTGTGGCATTCGTCTCACCTACTTGGACCTTTACTCTGAGACTCCACGTGTCCTACCAAGGAAGTCTCTGTCTACACCAGCATCTTCAATCCAGCTAGAATCAAAGGGGGTGTGTAGAGGTCAAGTTCCCCACCCCTGGCAAGGACGCCCCACTGCTCCAGGATGGTCACGGAAAACCCTTCACTTCCATCATCAAGCAGAGTCTGGACAGAGGGCCTGTCTGGAGATCTCCCTTGATCCCACCTGTCCTGGCACCAGCACCAGGCTGACCTGATTCGGCCACGTCCAGGCAGGTGTTGCCAGGCTGTGATGGGGCCCTGGCTCAGCTCCACGCTGTCAAGACCGTGGTGACTGCTCCTGGGGCATATTTCAGGATCAGCCTGTCATTTCCTCAGGAGGCATCTGCCAGGATTTGGGTGGCCCTCTCCTCCTGCACTTTCCAGAGGCCCTTCCTGTTTCTCCTGGCATCCATCGCCCCTGCGCAGGACAGGACCTCACCCATGGCGTCCTACAGGGAGAAAGCCCGAGGCTCAGGAAGGTGACCCAAAGGTCACAGTGCTCAAAAGCACTGAGATTCAAACACAGGTGCCGGGTCCTGGCTTCCGCAGTAGGCCAACCCCAGCCTTCAGGCAAGACCCAGAGGCCATGGGCATCACCCTCAGGGTATCCCCCAGACAGCCCGGGGGCCTCCCGAAGGAGGGGAGCTGTGGGCTGGGGCCGACCCCGGTGTGAGTGCCTGGCCAGAGACAGCGGGCCTTACGGATGAACCTCCCTCCGGGGTGGGCCACTGGGCACGGGGCGGGTGGGGTGTGAGGGGAGGTGGCCTGTGCTTCCTCTTCTAATCAGCCTGATGGAGAGAGGGTGACACCATCGCAACCGTGCTTGTGCCTAATCAAGCTTCTGCCCAGAGCCGAACTCTCCTCTCACTGGCCCTTCGGAGGTGAAAATTGCTCAATCTCAGGCCTGGTTCTCGAATTATCTTTTAAAGGAAAGAAAGAAAAACCTTCAGAAGCGATTTTTTTTTTTTAGTTGGAGTCTCACTCTGTCACCCAGGCTGGAGGGCAGTGGCACGCTTCTGGCCACAGCAGCCTCAACCTGCTGGGCTCAGGCGATCTTTCCACCTCGGCCTTCCAAGTAGCTGGAATTACAGGCAGGCGCCACCATGCCGGGCTAGTTTTTTGATTTATTGTAGAGACGAGGTCTAGCCAAGTTGCCCGGGCTGGTCTCGAACCCCTGGGCTTGGGCAATCCTCTCACCTCGGCCTCCCAATGTGCTGGGATTATAGGCGCGAGCCACCGCACCTGGCCTGGGGGGGGGTGAATGTTTTAAATCCTTCCAAGAAAGTGGTCTTGCATTCCTGGTCTGTGCCTCTTGCCAAAACGGACCACCCAGTAGCTTTTGGACTCTCAAAAAGCTACCTAGTGACACAGAGTCGTACTCCCCAAGCCCCTGCTACATGCCGGGGGCATTGTGCTCAGTTCCGTGGTGGGAGGGGACCGCTATGAGAAAGACACTCAAGGCCTCAAGACCCAACAAGGCCCTGAAAGTGCGTCTGCCTGAAACAGGGCCAGTGTCCTGCAGTGTAGAAGTCCAGAGAATTTACTCCTTGGTCAGCTGGCTGTGGCCATCGACAAAGCTGTCATGGAAGACACCGACGCCAAGCTGAGCATGGGAGAAAGGAGAGGCAAGCACCAGAAGCGCAGAGGTGCTCAGGGAGGAGGAACCCACAGGTGCAGAGGTAGGGAGGGGACGGAAGTCACAATCCATCTGAGACTGCACATGCCAGGGCACAGTGGAAGGGTGGAAACGAGACTGGACAGGTCTGGCCGAGGGCTCTGGCCTCGGCCCCAGGAGGGTGGGTGGAAGGGGCAGGCTGCACCGAGTGGGTCATGGGTGGCATCTTTCATGCCAGCACTCCCTGGTCCCAACAAGGCACACCTGTGCCGGGTCCTCTCAGGAGGTGGACGAATGGGAGGGTGGGGAAACTCAGGATAGGACGGTCCCTATGTCCAGACCCCAAGGAGACCCAGTCTTCTGGGGTGGTGTGCAGGTTCTGGAAGCTTCAGCTCCACAGGTTGTGTGACATCTAGAGGAAGGATGGAAAGTGGTGGCCACGTGTGCAGCTGCTGGACCCCTCTCCGGATCCTCCTCCTGGGTATCCCCCCTCCCGAGGTGGGAGATGGTAGCCTGGCTTCTGCAAGACACCCTATTCACCACCAAAGCCAGAGGCAGCAACACTGAGCAGCACAGTGTTCGTGGTCCTTGTGAGGTCCAGGCTGTCCCTTGCACCCCACTCCATACCCCTCTGCCTGGCCAGCCACCACCGAGGGCACCAGCTTGGCCTTGGAGACCTCGCAGCCTCCCGGTCTGTGAAGGGCTGGGCTGTGAAATGGAGGCCTTCACAAACAGACACGCACTCACATGGACATGAACCTGAATGTAAACATATGAATGTATACAGATGCATGTATATGTGTGTTTCTTTATAAGAGAACTTATAAACAAATACGTATATGATAATATGCATAATCTGCTATAGAAACATATAAATGTGTAATATATGTATTTATACATATATTGACTTATAAAGAAATGCATAAATATATACATATATATGGTAATATATAATCCTTTATATAGATGTGTAAATGTACAATATGTGTACATATATTTACTTATAAAGGAATGTATACATATATATCTATATATGTATAAAATATATATTTCTATGCATTATATGTATCTATATATTCTGCATACATAGATGTATGATAATATGTAATCCTTTATATAAATATATGTGTATAAATATACATATATTTACTTACAAAGGAATATGTTATATAAATATACACGTATATGGCAATATATAATCCTTTATAGAAATATATAACTGTATAAGTATACATATATTTACTTATAAAGGAATATATATACATATATAATAATATATAATTCCTTATATAAATGTATTTATGCATACATACATTTTATATACGCATTATTAAAACTTGCATACATGTGTATACACACTATCTATCTCGTTTCATCTTCCCTGACAGAGCCCTGACAAGGTACTACAACATGAATCAGTTTTCTTCAATTCTTTATCTCTAAAACAAAAAGTAACAGCAGAGGGGTGCTGAAACTCCTAATTCAAGCAATGACAGCATGAGTCCATAAACAAACCTAAATGAAAATTAGCTCCAGGCTTCACATTATGTTCCATAAAATCTAAGCTTATATGTCATCATCATTATCAAAATCAATTTTCAATATATTTACATTGCTTTGATCAATGTAGGGATAACTGCACACCGAAGAAAATCGAAAGTCTTGGAACTTAAATAATCACACTTTTAAAATTTATTTATTTTGTTTATGCATATAGATACATATAATACATAGAAATATATATTTTTAGACATATATAGATATATATGTATACATTCCTTTATAAGTAAATATATGTACACTTATATTGTTATGCATAAATATTCTGTCACCCAGGCTGGGGTGTAGGGGCACCATCACGGCTCACCACAGCCTCAACCTCTTGGGCTCAGGTGATCCTTCTGCCTCAGCCTTCTAAGTAGCTGGGACTACAGGCATGCACCGCCATGCCCAACTAATTTTTTTTTTTTTTTTTTGTAGAGGCGAGGTCTTACTATGTTGCCCAAGCTGGTCTCAAATGCCTGGGCTCAAACAATCCTCCTGCCTCCACCTCCTGAAGCGCTGGGATTACAAGCCTGTGCCGCCATGCCCAGCTAATTTTCAAATTTTTCTGTAGAGGTGAGGTCTCGCTATATTCCCCAGGCTGATCTTGAACTACCGGGGTCAAGCAATCCTCCTGCCTCGGCCTCCCAAAGTGCTAGAATTACTATTGTGAGCTACCATGCCAGGCACAATCACAGAATTTTTAAAAAATTATTTCAACTTATATAACGTTGGTTAACAGGGTGATTTATAAAACAGTAAAGCATAAAAAAAATGGAGTCTTTCTGATCAAGCAACTGGGATCTAGATACAACACAGGTTTAATGTCTACCATCTCAGGATGGGTGGAATTCCTTGCACTGTAAAAAAGTGTCACCATTTTCAAATACAACTGTTAACCATCTTTTTTTTTTAATCACGCTTTACACTTACAATGAGAAGGTCTACCTAACAACTTTAAGATACGTGAGGAGGCACACATTTCTCACATTTCATCTGGGGCGTATTTGGAGAGTTTGGAACCACCAGGGCTGGGCAGAGCCTTCAGGGCAGACGCTCACAGGGCTACCCTGAGTCCCCTGTCCTGCCGCCACCTTGTCCACCCGCCATCCTGCTTCCTGAAGCCGGGCCAGGTGCCCAGATGGCCACACCATGCCATCTGGCTCCAGATGGCGTCTGAGAACCATAGTCAGGCCACACGGAGCGGGAAGGGGAGGCCGCTTGTCCCTCCCGGGCGCCTGGTGGCCCCACCTCGGAGGCTGGGAGGCCCCAGGCCCAGCCCCAGGGGATCTATCAGGGAGCAGCACCCACTCTCCAGGACCCACGCTCTAGGCTAAGTTAAGTTCTGTGTCAGAGGCTCAGGGGCTGTCCAGGTGTCCACAGCCCCATCCTTCGGAGAGAAGGAGCCCAGGCCCTGCCTCCTCCTGCGTCTTGGCTGCCTGGTGAGCCTTTCCCTGGGTGGACAGTTAGGAGTGTGCGAGCCCCAGTAGACCCGCCCACTCCCGCCCCCGCTGGGAACCTTGGCTGGAGGCGTCACCTGTCTGAGCCTGCTTTCTCGTCTGCCATTGCACCTGCCATTATATTATTATTTTTACGGTGATGGGTGGGTGGAGGAATGAATGGGTGGATGGGTAGAGGGTAATTGGATAGATAGATGCGTGGAGGGGTGGATGGAGGGTGGGTGGGTGTATGAATGAAGAACAAATGAACAACAAGCCAGCTGTGAAGACTGAGCCCACAGTGGGAAAAGTGAGGGAGAAGCCACAGCAGGGTAACACACACGAAGTTGTGTGCGTTACGTTCATAAGAAAAGTTGTCAGTCACTAAGAGTTAAGGGCTGCATCTACAAATGGATAAAAAATAACCATAGGTGTAACAGGTAGACAGATTTTACAGTAGAATGATCCAGTGAGATCATGGATTCATTGTATGTGGCCCACCCAGGCAGACACGATCTTGTGGGGCCGCGTTGAACCCGGTGCGAGCACCCCAGGCCCCAGGATCTGGAAGGGCTCTAACGCAGGACGCTGTGAAGTCTACAGGACAGAGAATGACTCAAGTCCTCATGGCGTTGTACACCCACCTCTACCAGTTCTCAGCGTGGGGGCTCTGAGACACTGTAAGTCCTGCACCCCCAGAGGACGCCTCTGTCCTGCCGAGTCCAGCCTCGGCCGCTTCCCATCCCTGGCCAGTGTCCACAAGGTCTTCAGATCACCCACCGCCACTCTCTGACTCTTGACCTTGATACTTGTTTTTTTTTGGTCTTTTTGTTTTGTTTTGGTTTTTTGAGTTGGAGTCTCACTCCATCGCCCAGACTGGAGTGCAGTGGCACGCTCAGGACCACGGCAGCCTCGACCTGCTGGGCTCAGGTGATCCTTCCACCTCAGGCTTCCAAGAAGCTAGAACTACAGGCACGCGCTACCACGCCCGGCTGATTTTTTGATTTATTGTAGAGAT
>NW_007218572.1:7202-11638 GCF_000164805.1 Carlito syrichta | reverse complement strand
GGGCTCAGGCAATCCACTCACCTCAGCCTCCCAGAGCGTGGGATTACAGGCTGAGCCACCAAGCCCGGCTGACCTTGATATTTGAATCCTGCCCTTTGACCCGCATCACAAACGAGGGCCGGTGGGCACCTCGGTTGGACCTGGCCATGAGGAACTCTCCCTGCTCCTCTCCCAACTCCCTCGCGACCTGGCCCCAGAGACTAGGGCTGGAGCCTGAATCTCGCAGGACCCTGGGGACTTCCTCCAAGACACGCCGACACCGCCCTCTCTCCACCACCCACTCCACAAGCGCCTCAGATCTGGCCCCAAACCTGGGTGTTTGCTGCTGGCTGGGAGCGAGGTTCTAGCCCTGGCTTTGCCGCGGATTCTCTTCGTGGCCTTGGGCACGATCCTTCCCCTGGACTTGACCCTCCATCTGTAAACTGGGGACAACAGTGCTGGCTTTAGAGGGTTGTTGTGACAACTAAATGAAGGGAATGTCAAGGCCACACATTTGGCATCAAAAGGAAAATGTATCCCCCGGAGCAATGACCTCCCTTCCGAGAGTTCAGAGGTCAAGACGTCTTAAGGCTTGTATCTCCCTCCCCCACTTTTTTAAAATTTCTTTTCTTTTTTTTTTTCTATTTTTGAGTTGGAGTCTCACTCCATCGCCCAGACTGGAGTGCAGCGGCTGCTCCCGGCCGCCACAGCCTCGCCCTGCTGGGCTCCGGCGATCCTTCCAGGAGGGTTTCGAACCCGCGGGCTCAGGCAATCCACTCACCACAGCTTCCCAAAGGCACAGGATTACAGGCTAAGCCCCCGAGCCCGGCTAAAATTTATTTTCTTAGAGATGGGGTCTCACTCACCCAGCCTGGAGTGCAGTGGCGTGATCTTCACTCACGGCAGCCTCCGTTCCCCGGTTCAAGCAATCCTCCTGCCTCTGCCTCCCTAGTTCCTGGGACTCCGGGCACACGCCACTATGCCCGGCTAATTTTTTAAACTTTTTGTAGAGATAAGGTCTCACGATGTTGCCCAGGGTGGTCTTGAACTCCTGGCCTCAAGGCCGGGCTCGGTAGCTCAGCCTGCAATCCCAGCACTTTGGGAGGCCGAGGCAAGTGGATTGCCTGAGCCTGCGGGTTCAAGACCAGCCTGGGCAACTTGGCGAGACCTCGTCTCTACAATTAAAAAACAAAATTAGCCGGGCTTGGTAGCATGCACCTGTAGCTCCGGTTACTGGGAAGGCTGAGGCGAAAGGATTGCTGGAGCCCAGCAGGCCGATGCTGGGGTGGCCATGAACGTGCCACTGCACCCCAACCTAAGTGACAGAGTGAGACTCCAACTCGAAGAAAAAAAAAGAACTCCCGGCCTCAAGTGATCCTCCTGTCTTAGCCTCCCAAACTGTTGGGATTACAGCGTCAACCACCACGCCCAGGCCCTCTTCCCTTTTAACGGAAGGAGACTGACGCTCAGAGTTGGGAAGAGACTTTCTCGGCTCCCTACCGACCGGTGGAAAAGCAAGGTGGCTGCCCTGTCTCTGGATCCTGAACTCTCCAGTCCTCTCTGCCGACCCAGCCAGCCTCCACCACTGACCGCAGCCTCCCACCAGGCCCCGGAGGTCCCCGCTTGCCAGGACCTGCCAGTTTCTGGGGTTGCAGCAAGACACGCTGAGAGAGCGAGGGTGCCCCCAGGCAGAACCGGTGCCCTCCAGGGGGATTCAGACCCTGTCCGGGCCAGCCCCAGTGGGGGAAGGGAGCCATGATGGGCCCCTTCCTGCATAGGACAGCCCGGCTCATGTCGAGGCCGTGTCATCTGGGCCAGAGAGCGCTTGCCCATGGAGACCCGGCAGCCCAGGGCACCAGGGGGCTGCCTTTCCAGTCTGAGCGATTCCCTGCACCAGTGTCAGGCTGAGTCTTCCTGGACAGCTGGATACTCGAGAGACGGGACCACACCCAGCACGTCCCGCCCTCCTTGGAAGAGAGGTCTGCTGCCTCCTCTCCAGAGCCCACACGGCGGAAGTAGGTCATCCAGACGCACCCTGGCAGCCCCAGGGGCAGCAGGGGGGCTCCGGGTCTGCTGTTCTCGTGTGGTCCTTCCAGAGTCCCAAGAGGCACGGGCTGGGCTCAGAGCTCACAGATGGGGAGACCGAGGCTCCACGGGCAAGTTGTCTGAACTCACAAGCAGGTCTGTGGGCGGGCTCCCACACCCGCACCATAGAGTCAGGGTGTGGGGTGGGCTGGCGGCATCCTCGTCTGGAAGGGGAAGCGCAGGGCAGCTCTGTCCCAGAGGGTCCCTGAGAGACTGCATGAGATGCCAGTCCCAGTAAAGCACCCCGTGCAGGGCCCTGCAGAGAGAAGCCCTCAACGACCATCCACTGTGACCACCACAGTCCTGGACTTTCTCTCAGGACCAGGCCCAGAGTGGGTGCTCAGGACGCAGAAATGGGTCAATCCATGTGGGAGACAGAGAAAGACATACAGAGGAGCGTCTGCAGTTGAGAGCATAGCAGGGAGGGCTTCCTGGAGGTGGTGTTCCCCAGGCAGGTATGCAGTGGTGTGAGCGGGGTCGGGGAGGCAGACAGGCCAGCCTGCCTCATGCATGGGCTCCTCTCTTGAGTATCTGCCAGGTGTGTTCCAGGGTGGAGCACGCTGTGAACAAAACCCACAGCACCCGAGCCCGGTGGGGCAAGTAGCACTCTGTGAGCTCGTGCTCTGTGGCTGACCTCGGGGTCCAGCCTCACGGTGGCCAGGGATCTGGACGGCAGCATCAGCTTGAGAAAGACGTTGGAATGGGATTGTGGGGGAACGGGGACACCAGGGAAACCCCAGTTTTCTGGTCTGGGGCCAGGAGGCCGAGACGGGAATGGCGTCACCTGTGGACCCCGGGACGTGCCTCCGCTCTGCTCGCAAGGCCTGGGCACACCGACTTCCTTGCACATCGTGCTGCCCTGAAGCCGTCCCCATGTTCCCGGAGTTGCCTGGGCTGCTCCTGCTGGGGCCTCTGCTGGGGGTGCCCCCTGGGCCCTCCAACTCCTTCCCACCCTCCGGCCCCCTCTGACGGGCTTTCCGGGGCCTCTGTGAAGGGCCTGGCCCAGGCCCCGAGGGCCACGAGTTCTGCCTTCCCAGGACTTTCCCATCTGAGATGCTTGGACGGGGGCGGTCCGTGGGCTCGTCAGCAGGGCCTGTCCTCTGGTCAGGAGCTGAGGTCCTGACCCCTGACTGATCAGCAAGCCCAGCACCTCCAGGGCTTCCTCATCCCTCCGTCTCTCCCTCAGGGGCTGGCACAGCCCCCAACCTGAGCCGGTCCCCTCTCCAGGAAGGCGGGCCGCCAGTGCCTGACTAATCCTCTTGGAAACCCACTAAATCTTGGATCCCTCCTGCAGGCAGGAATCCTGACCCCGCCCGGGAAGTTCCCCTAGACCTTCGAGGCTCTCACAAAACTGCTCAAGGCT
Source organism: Carlito syrichta (assembly GCF_000164805.1). Lineage (NCBI taxonomy): Eukaryota > Metazoa > Chordata > Mammalia > Primates > Tarsiidae > Carlito > Carlito syrichta. The sequence goes on along the minus strand of NW_007218572.1, from coordinate 8,211 downwards.
GCAGCCACAGATACCTGTGTCCTGCAAGCCACCCACCAGGGCTCAGCCCTGCCGTGGCCAGAGAAACCCCAAGGACCCTTGGGGCGCGGCACTTTACAGGGAACCAAGTGTGGGCTGGGAGCAGCCCGGTGAGGTGGAGAGGCCTTCCTGCCAGTTTCCCAGAAGGAAAGGGGGGCGGATGGGGGTGGGGGAAGCTGGACGGGGTGAGAGTCACTGGCTCGGGAGGGGTCGACGCCCATCCAGGTGTGCCTCGGGGAGAGGGAGCCTTCCGCGAGTTGACCCCAGCCCCACCTGCTCGAGGAGGTCAGAAGTCAGCAGAGGGTCTCCTGGGGCTCAAGCCAAGGGCCTGCCAGGGGAGGAGCTCTGTCCTCCTGGCCCTCATCCGCTTCTAGAAGAACGGAGCGTGCTCTTCTCAACCTGCAAGCTGCGCCCCTCCAGCCTCTGCCTCATCTTCCCAGCCTGCCACTTGCCTTCCTGCTCCCTCTGATCGCAGCCCCTGTGAGCCCATCGGTCCCACAGCTCATCCAGGAGGGTCTGGGCCACGATCCCAGAAGACACCGTCTCGAAAGTCATGATCCCCAATGCCGAAATCTAGGAAGATCCACATCCCGGCAATATAATCCTGCAAAAGACGTTTAAAAGACATTTATTTCCATGTTTAAGGATGTAAGCACTTCATAGGCTCATTTACACCATAAAACAGGCAGGAGTAACATGCGTATTTTGCAAGCATAAACACTTGGATGAACCAATGACCATCGCAGGTGTCAACAGTTATGCAGCACGCTCATAAAGAAAGAGCTAGTGGCCGGGCTCGGTGGCTCAGCCTGTCATCCCAGCAGTTTGGGAGGCCGAGGCGAGTGGATTGCCTGAGCCGGCAGGTTCGAGACCCACCCGGGCAACTTGGCGAGACTTCGTCTCTACGATAAATCAAAAACTAGCCGAGTGTGGTAGCGCACGCCTGTAGTTCCGGCTACTCGGAAGGCTGAGGCGGAAGGATCGCCAGAGC
>NW_007218572.1:0-6998 GCF_000164805.1 Carlito syrichta | reverse complement strand
GTCGAGGCTGCGGTGGCCGGGAGCATGCCACTGCACTCCAGTCTGGGCGACAGAGTGAGACTCCAACTCAAAGAAAAAAAAGAAAGGAAGGAAGAGCTAGTGTAAGTGCAGCCATCTGAAATACCGTGATAGACAGTCTGAGTCTCTGAGGCTGACACAGGGCTCACGGGGCCCGCTCCATGACCCCCTTCTGGGCTTCCATGTACCACAGACCCAGAACTACCCCCTTGTCGCCACCACCTCCATCCTGCTGGCCCACGGAGACCTCAAGACAAGGGGTCAAGCCCAGGCTGTCTCCTGTCCAGGCCCTTTGCCCCACCGTGCCATCCTCAGCAAGTTGTTCTTCTGTCTCTGAGCACGTCCTGACGGTCTCTTTCCTCCCCTCACCTCGGCTGCCATCAGGAGACAGCAGAGTAATGGCCCCTCAAGCTGTCCCGGTCTGACGCTCTGGGAACTATGAATATCAGGTCTCAGGCAGCCGGGGGAGCAGTGACTGTGGACACACATAGACATGCAAGTGGCCCGATGGCTGGCCTTGGGAAGGAGGTCATTCTGGGTCAGCAGGTGGGCTGGGTGCCATCACGGGGGCCTTCAGAGCAGAGGAAGGGGCAGGAGGAGAGGGTGGGAGAGACCCGCGTGGCCGGCTCCGAGATGAAGGAGGGACCATGAGTCAAGCGACATGGGCAGCTTCTAGAAGCTGGAAAAGGCAAGGAAGTTCCTCCCTGGAGCCTCCAGAAGGAAGTGGCCCTGCTGACCCGTCGACTTCAGCCTGCAAGACCTGGGTGGTTTAGCCCGGTGAGAGCTAGCAGAGCGTTGGAGGGTTTAACTGCCGAGTTCAGGGTCACTTGCTACGGCCGCATGGTAACTCCTAAAACGCCTCCCTCCTCGCAGGGCCCTGGGAGTCCATCTCCAGCCCAGATCCTGCCCCTGAGCTGCAGACACAGTCTCCAAGGAGATGCCACATCATCACACTTGAGTGCCACCACTCAACGCCCACCCGGCCACACCCATGGGCACCACACTCAGAGACCGCAGCCTCCGGCCAGGCCTGGCTCAGAGTGCCAAGTGGGTCAGAGAAGCCCTTGGAGGGCTTTGACATCTGAGATACTACAGCTCCGGGCACCAGAGGGCCCTCGCTTGCATGACTCTCCCCGACTGTAGTGTCCACACCTGCAATGCAAGATGGGAAGGCGGGAAACAATGACCTCCTCCTGATGAGAATGGCATGCAGGACCCCGGGTGGGGCATGGGACCCGGCAAGCCCTAGATCTCCCGAGCCTCAGTGTCTTCATCTGTGAAATGGGAGAAATACACCAACCCAGAGAAAACCGTGGGTGTCCTGACCGGAGGCCGCTGCACCCTCCCCGGCAGCCAGGAGGGCTGGCTGACCACCCACAGCTGCCTCGGTCAGTGGCTCCCCGTGTTCTGGGTTTGGTTAGGGAAGCAACCTCTTAGGAAGAGCCCCAATAAATCACACAAACAAGCCTGTCTGGCTCAGGCTCTGCTTTTAGGGAACCTGACCTAGAACTGTCCACCCTACCCAGGGCAGGGCGTAAAAATAGCAAATGTCAGCCAGACATGGTGGTTCATAGCTATAGTCCTCGCACTTTGGGAGGCTGGAGCCTGAGGATTGCTTGAGTCTGGGAGTCTGAGACCAGCCTGGGCAACATAGCGAGAACTCCATCACTACAGAAATTAAAAAATAGCCATGGGTGGTGGTACCCTCCTGGACTCCCAGATACTCAGGCAGGAGGACTGCTGGAGCCCAGGAATTCGAGGCTGCAGCGAGCTGTGATTGTGACACTGCACTTCGGCCTAGACAGCTGAGTGATCATGCCTCAAAAAGGAAAAAATAGAGAGCAGGCCTCTACTCAGTCTGAGTACTTTACACAGGCTGGCTCACGTCATCCCCAACACCCCGCGGTGTGGGGACAGTGAGGTGCAGAGAGGTGGGTGGGGCACCCTGGGGCAGTGCTGGGGCTGGTTTGAATAAGAGGCCAGAGGCTGTAAGTGACTGGGTTCCTGTAAATGACTGGGTTCCCCGGAGTTCTGTCTCCACCAGAGGCCACCTCCCTCCGCCCCCCACCACCCTCAGGACTGCGGAGAAATCAAAACTCTTGAACTTAGCATTGCATCTGCAACGACGCGTGATTTGGGGGTTACCAGAGAAGAGTCGCCATGGCCAAGTCTCAGCTTTATCTGTGCTCTATTTTCCGGTTTCCACGGCAACCCCAAACGTGATCTGTCATCTGCTCAAGAGAAGGCGACAGCCGGACCCTCTCCGGGTCCTGCCGGCTGCCAGCCTTCTGGGACGGTGGCCTGAATGGTGCATGAGGCCAGTGTGGCCAGAGGCTTGGCCGAAAGAGGGAAGGAGCTCCAGGGGAAGGCCAGGGGAGGAGGCAGAAAAGCCACTCGCTTAGAGGGGGCTGTTCCCGGCTTTATGGATGAGCAGTCTGAGGTCTGGTAACACGCTTCCTGGGCCCCACAAGATGCCGTGGAAACCCAAGCTGCAAAATCGGCCAAGTGCAAGTCCACAGCCCTGCTTCCAAGTGGCCCAGCCTCCCACCCTCCACATAACTGCAGGAGGGCAGGGTAGGGGGAGGCGGAGCTCTGGCCAAGCATGGGCTCTCAGGCTCATGGCTGGACTCCTGTCTAGAAGCAGGGGCCAGCCCTGCCTCCGCGCTCTGGGCAGGTGGGCCAGGGTGAACCAAGGTCCTGGCAGATGTGCTTACCTGGCCGACCATGGGCCCTCAGGCTCATGGCTGGACTCCTGTCTGGAAGCGGGGGCCAGCCCTGCCTCCAGGCTCTGGACAGGTCCTGGCAGATGTGCTCACCTGGACTCTTTTGTATGCAAGTAATAGAAACCGATTCTGGCTTCAGCCAGGAAAGAAAAAAGAGAGAGAAGGAGAAAGAAGAGAAAGACAGACAGAAAGAGAAGGAGGGAAGAAGGAGGGAGGAGGAGGGAAAAGGCAGAGCATGGTCCAAACCCCCAGGCAGACATGCACATGGCGCTCAAGACGGACCTGGCCCTGGCCCGGGACCAGACGTGAGAGCCCATGGCCTGTCCTCTGGGCTCTGCCCCTCTCTGGGCTTTCCCTCACCCCCTGGGGAGTGTCACGTGGCAGAATAAATCACTCCCCATGACCAGCTCTCTAAAGCACCAAGCAGCCCCTCGGGAGACTGGTTCACTTCCGCGTGGAGACCGCCCCCCAACCCGGCCCTGCCCGGCCAGGGCCCCATGGTGTGAGCACAGCCACTGGGCGGTGCCCTTAGAGGCTGGGGCCTGGGCGGAGGACAAAGCCCCCAGTGGCTGCTCAGGGCTGGTCATGCTCCCAGGAGAGCACGGCCCGTCCAGCTGTGGGAGTCGGAGCTGAGGGGACACTGGCAAGGGCCTCCTGGTTGCACCAGCTGGCAGCTGACTCCCTGACCACAGGTCAGCTGCCTCCCGTGGGGAAGCTCCATCCAGGCCGGTCTGATGACAATCCCGCCCCCTGCTGACGAGGCTTCCCTGGCTCTGCCTGCTTCAGAGTCAGGGACCGAGGGCCATGGGCGAGGCCGCCCCAGCTCTCCAAGCAGCGTGTCATTCTTGGCGCAGGGAGCTTGAGCTGTGCCTCATATCTGTGCAAGAAATGGCACCCAGCCCGCAGCACGGGCCTCTGTGTTTCCTCCCGAGGGCCAGGACTCCGTCGTGGCCAGCAGCCTCCTTTTCCCCGGCTGACCCCGGAGGTGAGAATTCCACAGAGGAAGTGCACACGCAGCACCTGGCCTGTCTCCCGGGGCAGAGTCATCGCTTCCTGGCCCAAGGGGACCCTGAGCCAAGGTGGGAGAGGACCTGCCGGGTCACAGGGACTCTGGTAACAACAGAGCCTGGCACCAAGGATAAGTTGGGTTAAACTGGTGCCGAGCAAGGAGTCTGGGTCGAGACTTCAGGACGGTCGCGACCTCCAGCCAGCATGGGCTTTGCCGAGGGTATGCACTGGTTTGGGAGGGCCAGGCCTGACTGCCTCTCTAGGAAACGGGGATGCCGGTCAACACAGCTGCAACTGAGAGTTTAGAACTGCCTCTCGCTCCGCTTCTGCTGCTGAAAATATTTCTGTGCTCCGAGTGTCCCCAGGGCACGGCCCATGGGAGCTCTGACAGACCCCTGCTGTGGGGCTCTGGAGGCCCCCGAGCGTTGCTCTGAGTGCCAGGTCACCTTGGGGAAGTCACTGCAAGAGCAGGGAGAGCTCTGACCCAAGTGTACTGTGTCCTCGCCAGGAGCACACCCAAGAAGCCAGAGAGCCCTGGGAACCCAGCCCTGGAGCTGTCGTTTACTGTGCAGCCCTGGGCAAGTGTCTCGGTCTCTCTGTGCCTCTGCCTCCTACTCTGAATAAGGGGGGACAGTGAGGATATCCATCTCCTGGGGTCGTGTGAGAACAACGCTCCCTGTGGCCGCTGCAGCCAAGAGCAGGTAGACCCCCTGCTTCCCTCCCCGTGCTGGGGTGTGAACCTCAGCCCCCTCCACCGGCTGCCAGTCCAGGGCTACAGGGAAGCCTCGGGGTCTCCACCCACCTGGGTCTCATAGAGGAGGAAGCCCAGGCTGCAGAGGCACGGGGACCCTGGGGCAGGAGGCCTCTCCCGGGCAGAGCTTTGCACACAGAGGCCACTCCCCGCTGAGCTCGGCACCAAGCGCCCTGCGGGCCTCTGCCTTCCTGACCCACTCCTCTCCTCGGGGCCTCCTGTCTGCAGTTGGAAGGTGAAGCTCCCAAGTGTTTGTTAGGGTCCGGAGAGGGTGAGGGTGGATGGATGGAGGAGGAGGGTCTAAGCCGGAGGGGCACACTAGGACCCAGAGATCCAAGGAAATGCAAAGAATTGCAATACACAAAGAGGTTAAAAAAAAAAAAAGCTGGGCTTGGTGGCTCAGCCTGTAATCCCGCGCCTTTGGGAGGCTGAGGTGAGTGAATTGCCTGATCCCACGGGTTCAAGACCCACCTGGGCAACTTGGTGAGTCCTCATCTCCACAATAAATCAAAAATGAGCCGGGTGTGGTAGCGCACACCTGTAGTTCCAGCTACTCGGAAGGCTGAGGCAGAAGGATTGCCAGAGCCCAGCAGGTCGAGGCTGCAGTGGCCAGGAGTGGCCACTGCACTCCAGTGTGGGTGACAGAATGAGACTCCAACTCAAAACAAAACAAAAAAAAAGAAAGAAATTTCTCCTGCCCATTGGTATAGTTTTTTCTTAGCTGACAGGTATATATATCCTATCATCCAGCATACTGCTACGTTAATAGAAACAGAAAGCTACAGTATTTGATTATGGTCTGTGGCGTTCACTATTTGTGTAGTTGGAATGTTTCCCAAATGCCTGCCTGCAAAGGACAGTGCCATTACTTTTCATTGTATTTATGCTTATAAATGCTGCCACATCAAAGACACTAAATAAATCTGAACCCATTCTGTGGTCTCTGTTATGATGAATACTGATGAGAAATATGACACTGGACACTGGACACTGTTTTGACACTGGACACTGGTTTGAAAAAGCTCATTGAAGCAATGTGTCACCCTTTTAATAACTAATTTTATTCTGAGACTTCAAAGGATACTTTGGCACTGATGACAGAATTTGGCAGGAAATCATCAGATTATTTGTATTCTAAAAATTAGACAAGTAACTTCCTACTGTTTGGTGAAAAGCTATCTCCTAATTTCCAAACAACAGGAAGCCATCTTGTACATATCAAAGATGCAAATATGCCATCTTATTGGTCTTATGGCTCTGCTAGCAAGATCTAAAATATGCTGGTTTTTTCTCTTGTGTATGTGTGCATCACACAAAGGCTTTACTTTTGTTGTGGCTGATGGACTGCAGAAGGGAAGAAGGGTGTGCAGCCAGGGACTGGCCATCCTCACACGTAGCTTTCTTGCAGGCCAGAAGAGGATCACCACCCCTTCTGATGGTCAAGGCTTCTGCACTGTAGACATAACTCCAAAAGCAGCTTTTCTGGTTCCCCTGTGGAAAAGCACTGCTCGGCAGTTTGTTGACACCGCAGCCTCGGCGTTACTCTCACAGCCCAGATGGCAGCCTTAGGCTTGCCATGTCCACGGCCCACTTGCTTCCAAAAGCCTTTCTGCAGTACTAGGTATAAGTATATTCTTTCCTTGTAGACACAAATCAGAATGAGGGTATTAGAAATTATGTACCTTCTCATTGTAGACTCTTTGAGAGCAGGGCTATGGACAAATTCAAAGCCCAGAACTTGATCAATTGCCCCATTAATAGGGGGTCTTTTGAAGTCAAAGGGTGGCTTCTCTGTTACAATTATGTAGATCAAATCCACATCTAAATGTGTGCAAGCAACACGAAAATGTTTTTCTGTCTTTGGAAAAGTGGTAACGATGGCACAGAGCTGGACCCCTGAAGCAGTTGCTCTCAAAACATTGCAGCGGGATGGGTCCAAAAAATAATTATCAGTCTAGTGAAGATTCTGATTGGTTTGATTTTCCCTGTGCAATTGGAGAAGTTGTGAAGAGTTCAGAAACAGCTACTGGTTTTTCCATTTCCTGTTTCTTTTCCTTAAAGTCAACAACATGATTTACTGAACAGCCAAGGTGAGTGGGCTCCGCACAAGTCCCACGGAGCTTTCAGGTCAGAGCTGCCCAGGTCCAAATCTGCAAACACCGCCATGCTGAGGCCCATGGCCACCTGTGCCCATCTGCACCACCACCTCAGATTCTCATAGCACTGGCAGAGTGCTAAGCAAGGGACACACTGTCATGCAATGCATCAAAGTGAGGGAAACAGCCTCTAACCTAAAGCTATAGCAAGTTCTTTTTGCCAAGGAAGGGAAATGGCTCACCTTTTTGGTGGTTTTGAACTGGGGTCTTGCGATGCACCTGGACTGGAGTGCAGTGGATAACCAGGGTTCACGGCAGTCCTCCAGTCTTCTGGGTATTTGGGATTACAGATGCATGCCACCATGTCCGGCTACTTTTTCCTTTTTTTTTTTTTTTTTTTTT